>NC_091131.1:130541220-130844742 GCF_040183065.1 Periplaneta americana | reverse complement strand
GTAAATAAAATTTGTTTTGAACAGTAACTTTCTCCATGTTATGCTAAGAACTTATCAGCACCTCTCGTAAATCAAGAAATATTTTGTTGTGAACTGTGATATTATGTAGATAAAACACTGAAGCAAGTAACCAAAGGCTCTGTACCCTAAATTACAGTAACTTTAGTTTTGAAATAGTAATGTAACTACGTCCCTAATCAGTTGACTAGTTAAGAGCAAGTGCTTTGAAATGGCTAAGAATGCATTACGTTACTACTCTGTAAATTTCTAAGTAAGTTTCAAGAACTGAACTGCAAAAAAGTTAATTTCTTTTGTATTTAAATTTCGAATATTTTGATAGAAACTTTCAAAATAATTAGTTCAATATGACACGGTTGTCTTGTACTGAGCTCTGGCTTACGACGACTTGCGACCAGAGTTGAAATTTTGTAGATGGAGAACAAAGCCAAGATTGTGAAGATGTTCCATCTTCATTCCACCAGTAGTCTACAACTTTGCTTTTATTATCATCTCCGTCTCGAAAAATATGACACCACTTATATTTGCGAGACGCAGAACCTATCGTCCGCCATGATGGTGTTCCTCGCGGTTTGTCGAAAGATTAGTAGACGACAGTGATGATGAAATCTAAGCGACTCATAGATCTGCATAAAAGTCCTCATGTAGATCTGTGAGATACCCCAGACCACCATCAGAGGTGTGGTGTGCGGATTTGTTCGTTGGAGAGGAATGCGTGATAGTGGCGGATGGTACAGCCGGCTTTGCTTGGCAGCACAATTGACACGCAACTAATTCCATTACGAGTGCACAAAAAGCCTACCTGGCTGAAGCGCTTAAGGAATTCTCTATGTTCCACCTGATAATCATGTCTTTACTTCTATCAATATAACATGTGTAGAGGCATAAAGCTGATTGTAATACAAATACTGTATTACGCGCTACCTCCATTTGCCCCAGTTTATTCAAGTGCAATCAAAGAAATGTTACGGTATTTCAGCATGGGTTTTCCGTAGAAAATGTTAAAGCATCCAAAATTGCCCGACGCCAGTACACTTTTACGAATTAAGAGAAAACCACTCTCTTCAAACAAAAAGCGGAAAGAGACATAAGTTTCCTAAATAGGTTTCAGTTTTGTGACTTAAGAAAAAAAAAAAAAAAGAAAGAAAACTTCCACACAACAAAAGAAAACTCTGTAGAAATTCTCCCATAATTTTTGCCGTCAAATTCAGGACTCAATCTAGTTATAAGAAACGTTTTTCTGCTAGGTCGATTGAGAAGTGAATTAGTGTAAAATACAAACTTCGAGCATGAACTGATTTACATCTTCGTCTTTTTACAAATTATCACTTTTAAACCTTCGTGATCATAATCAATGCATTACTAACCTGTCGTAAGTATATCATTGAAAGCCTCTGCCCTTACAGATTTCTGTTTGTTTCCTCAATCCAGCCAATATCTCTCTTTACGATGCAATAGTTACCAAATTTTTGAAGACGTGACCCACTTTTTGGCGAAAATATTTTCTACGGTACCGTACTTAACCCCATAAAAAATACAAATCCCTGTAAACTCAAAAACAAAGATTATCTAACACAAAACCAATGGATACCTAATCCACATCACTTAACAAAAAGAAATTTATTCGTTTCAGTATAGCCTACTAAAGAATTTGTTGAAAATTTAGCTGCATATGATATGACAAATACTGACAGTGAGTTTGTTCTTGCGGACAAATAATTAAGTTTCAACAACTTTAAACAACAGCTTTTGGACTATTTTTCAGAAAAAACTCAAAACAATTACTACAGTCACATATGGACACTGAATCCGTTTTTAGACAGCTGTGTTTAATTAGCTGAAATTCCAATAAAAGAAATCTGAACAAAACCTCGTTTAAGTAGCTAGTCTTTTCTTGTTATCCCAGAGTGTAGACCAGTTTTCAACCAAAAGAATGCAAGAATACCTCGAGCTAATTAAAAAAGCTCTTAAATGTTTGATAACATTTGCAACCATGTATTTACGCAAAGTAAGATTCTCGTCTGTGATTGCCATCGAAACAAAGGCGAGAAATCTTCGTCAACTTAAAAATGATATCACTATATTATGTGTGTCTACTACGAAGTCCAGATGTGGAAACTACTTTCTAAAATAAGCAGACACATTTATCGCAATAGTCCACACCTGTGGAGTAACGGTTAGCGCGTCTAGCCGCGAAACCAGGTGGCCCGGGTTCGATTCCCGGTAGGGGCAAGTTACCTGGTTGAGGTTTTTTTCCGGAATTTTCCCACAACCCGACATGAGCAAATGCTGGGTAACTTTCGATGCTGGACCCCGGACTCATTTCACCGGCATTATCACCTTCATCTCATTCAGACGCTAAATAACCTAAGATGTTGACAAAACGTCGTAAAATAACCTACTAAAATAAAAAAATTACCGTATCTCAATATTAATTTTTTACTTTATAACTACTCAAACATTTTGTATTTTATGTTCAACGTTTCAAAGTTATGTTTATGTGTTAAGAATATCCGCCGAGTTAGCTCTGTGGTTGCGTGTCTGCCTCCAGACTAGTCGGCCCGGGTTCGGTCCCCTGCGGGGCCAGAAATATTCATATAACATTTCTACCTCGGGACTAAAAGAGATGGCGGTGCACAACTTCTAATCACTGATTATGTACTGTTGAAGACTCCAATCTTGGAACTTGAGGGGTGAGGTAGTGCAGTGAAGAGGGGAATCAAAAACAACAGATAACTTGCTGAGGCTTGTGTATTATCATTGCACGTGTTCAATATTACAAGACGTTCTAAAAATAATTTCACCCATCGTAGACTGGAGATCGAGGTACAGTATCTGATGCAAATAAGTGAATTCCGGAGCAAGGGACAAACAGTTTATATAGACGAGACCTGAGTGAATAGCAATATGATATTTCGAAAATGTTGGCAAAACGAGAGTGTAAGTGTCCACACGAAGTAAGAAAAATTATGTTGACACATTGAAAATATAGAAAAACAATAGGGTATTGTGAAAAACATGGACTCCAATCATACAGTATAAGATTAATAAAATTATTAGGTATGTAATGTTAGGGACCGATTATAGAAGTTAACTGCAGTATGGTACATAGGCCGCGGACGTGAGCTAGTACGAGGACATTGACTCGGTTCTGCGATCGATTACAGGAGTAGCAAGGTGCATATAAACAAATCTGGACAGGTTTAAAAGTAAATATATGCTACGTAGATATATTTTTACGTACCTTTCATTATGTGCAGAAGAACTATCATAGAATTATTCGTAGGTTTGAGTTTTCTCCTTTATTTCCTTGTGCTACATTGTCTCTGTATATAATATCGCTTGTAACCTCGTATATTTGTTAGAGTCGGGCAAACAGCCTCTTACTCCCGCTCGTCTCGTAGGCGAGACTGGCTGGCCGATAACGCCAGTTCCGAGAATCGTATTCTCGAGATTGGCACTCTCGGGAACGAGGAATACCGGGTCCCGGCCTGTTATCGCACGGCCGACTTATCGTTACGAAATGCGTACACTGACTGCCGGCTTAATCGCCGCTCATCACTGAAATTCGTGACTCTTTCTGAAATATTAATGTTCATAAAGTAATTTAAGAAGGCACAGCAGTGTGGTATGCAATAATACAGCACATTATGATTGTCGACATTCTTACAGAAGGCACACTATTTTAATGAACTACTTATTGCCTTTCTGGAGAAGCAAAATAATGCAGCACTTTCAGTCGTTACCTAATCCTAAGCTAGTCTAAAACAATAACAAGTTATGGTTGGAGCTATGATATACTTTCTCGCTATCAGCATTTCGTTGACATTGCATATTTAATCATTCGATAGTGTTTTGTATACGCTATAGTAATGGATATCACACGACTGTATTATTATATTGCGCGTTCACATCTGGATGTTTCGTTGTTATGCAACGGCATCTTCATCAGCATGGGTAATTATTGTGCTGTGTAAGGACGAAATAAAATAATTAATACTTATTTATATTATTATAAAGGACCAAAGACTCTGACAAAAGATATTTTTGTTTCCCAACTGATAAAATGCTGCATGTGAAATGGAAACACTTTTGCAAGAGGAAGGACAGAATTACGAAACAGAGTAGATCCTTTCACAAATTGATCATAATTACTTACAAATGCATTTTAAGGAACCCGGAGGTTCATTGCCGCTCTCACATAAGCCCGCCATCGGTCTCTATCCTGAGCAAGATTAATTCAGTCTCTACCATCATATCCATTTTTATATTATCTTCCCATCTACGTCTCTGCCTCTCCAAACGTCCTTTCCCTCCGGCCATCCAACTAACACTCTATATCCATTTCTGGATTCGCCCATACATGCTAGATGTTCTGCCCATTTCAAACCTCTGAATTTAATATTCCTAATTATGTCAGGTGACAGTACAATGCGTGCAGTTCTGCGTTGTGCAACTTCCTCCATTCTCCATCCCTCTTAGCCCCAAATATCTTCCTAAGAATCCTATTCTCGAACGCCCTTAACCTCTGTTCCTCAAAGTGAGAGTCCAAATTTCACAACCATACAGAACAACCGGTAATATAACTGTTTTATAAATTCTAACTTTCAAGTTTTTTGAGAGCAGGCTGGGTGACAAAAGCTTCTCAACCGAATAATAACAGGCATTTCCCCCCATATTTATTCTGCGTTTCCTCCTGAGTGTCATTTATATTTGATTTATCATAACAACAGAGAATAAAAGAGGGTTATTATTATTATTATTATTATTATTATTATTATTAAATTAGTTACTTTACGTCGCTTTATCAACTGCTATAGCTATCTAGCGTCTGAATGAGATGATAATGCCAGCGAAATGAGTCCAGGGTCCAGCGCCGAAAGTTAAACAGCATTTGCTCTCAATGGGTAGAGGCGAGAAACCTAAGCCAGGTAAAGGCTGGTTCACAATAAACCGGGAACGGAAACGACAACGAGAAATAATCTATACTAATAATAAATCTGTAAGCGAAATTTTTCTGGTAATTTTCGCTTTTCCAAAAATAATTGGTGTTAACATATATAATTAATTAATCATCCTGAAACCGAAAATAACTTTTTTGAAATTTTTGTTTGTATGTCTGTCTGTCTGTCTAGATGTTTGTTACCTTTTCACGCGATAATACTTGAACGGATTTCGATGAAAATTGGAACATAAATTAAGTTCGTTGTAACGTAGATTTTAGGCTATATGGCATTCAAAATACTTTATTTAAAAGGGGGGTTATAAGGAGGCCTGAATTAAATAAACCGAAATATCTCGCTTATTATTGATTTTTGTGAAAAATGTTACATAACAAAAATTTCTTTAAAAACGATTTCCGATAAGTTTTATTCCAGGCAAAATTTTGATAGGACTGATATTTAAGTCTGTCTGTCTGTCTGTCTGTATGTTTGTTACCTTTTCAGGCGATAATGGCTGAACGGATTTCAGTGAAAATTGGAATATAAATTAAGTTCGTTATAACTTAGATTTTAGGCTATGTAGCATTCAAAATACTTTATTTAAAAGGGGGGGGGGTTATAAGGCGGCCTGAATTAAATAAACCGAAATATCTCGCTTATTATTGATTTTTGTGAAAAATGTTACATAACAGAAGGTTCTTCAAAAATGATTGTCGATAAGTTTTATTCCAGGCAAAATTTTGATAGGTCTGATAATTAAGGATATAAAAGAGTTTTAAAATAACAATACAATACATTTCCACCGCCGCCTCAGATTATAGCGTCGTTGTTCCGTACCTGCTATGTGCAAACTATTAAATTTTTTAGTAGGAAGAAAAACAAATTTATTCGTTCTATGGCAGTAGTGCATAGGAGATCGTGAATTCTTACATTTTTACACAATCAACTCTATTAATTTGGAGTGATTTATTAAAGGATGCATTCAAGACTAATTTAGAAAAATGTTAAACGAGTTTTATTTGCACCAAATGAGTGGTCTCTGGACCAAAATGATAGCATTTTAATTATTTAAATACAATTTAAATTAAGTAACATATTAAACGATTTATTCTTCTATCAAACACGAATGTTCCCTGGATCAAACGTCCTATTTTAATTATGTAATTACTTTATATTTATTTCTAATAAGTGCAGCGGAGCGCACGGGTACAGCTAGTATTAAAATAAATGTATTTAAATGTGAACATTCACAATTAACGAGAAGATTGCCGGAGCCCAGAAACGGGAACGTGAAAGTTAATTGTGAATGCTCACATTTAAATGTATTTATTTTAACAATATTTCCGTTATCGTTGTCGTTTCCGTTCTCGGTTTATTGTGAACCAGTCTTAACTTGACCCAACCAAGATTCGAACCGGAAGCCGATCGTTTCACAGTCAGGTGTGCCAACCGTTACTCTACAGCGATTATTATTATTATTATTATTATTATTATCATCATCATCATCATTATATCATTATTATTAGTAGTATTACTGTTATCATCATTATCGTAATCATTAGGATGATTAAGATTATGATTATCAAGATTATTATGATGGTTATTATTTATTACTGTCTTGTAAGTTATCATTAGGTACAAGTATTAGAAATCTGATTAATTCTTAATTTGTTATTGTCGTTCCTATAACATAGGATAATTATTGTAAATCATATAGGCCTATATAATTTTATATTGTAACATGGCTAGAATACAATAATGATTGTTCTGTAACAATAATTTATAACGTGCACCAATAGAAAGTGTAGTTTTCTATAGTATAGGTTGGTTCACAATAAACCGGGAACGGAAACGAGAACGGAAATAATGTTAAAATAAATGTACAGTATTTAAATGTGAGCATTCAGAATAGTTAATTGTGAATGCTTACCTTTAAATACATTTATTTTAAAAATATTTCCGTTCTAGTTCTCGTTGCCGTTTCCGTTCTCGGTTTATTGTGAACCAGCTTTTAATATTTTCATGTTTCATATCATTGTGTTACAAACAATTTTTTTATTTAGTTGCTATAAAAGATAGCCTAATTACTATAAAGTGTAAACCATCTTGGACTATATAGCCTCATTTTCAACTATCTTTATTAAAATATCAATTAATACTATCCGTACAATAACGAGTTTTCATGCGTTGAAGGGTTCCGTACAAATTTTACGGAACAAACGTTTGAGTCATGAGTCCTGCGCTAACAGGTTAACTCGCCATTATTCGAGAACCGGTAAAAATTTTGAGTGGCCATCGCTTTTAAAAGTAATTTCCATCCTTTCTCAACATTTCTCTCGCTTTGACCCCCCATCTAACGTGAAAAACAAAAAAGTTATCAGCCTACAAAGGTGAAGTTGCAAATGTCTATTCTGAACACATCAATCTCCATCGAAGTTAATATTTTTTTTCTCACTTTCCAAAAAATATTTTCAGTTCGATTTTTTTTCCTACGTTTTCCTTAGACATTGAGCTATCAATCCAAAAAATTACAGCGCGATTGATCAAATATTATAGGAGCTACGACATGATATATATTTAAAGAACCGGGAAATGTATAAGCCAATGCTTCCTATAGGAGCACGGCCCGAGCGATATCGCTTGCTTATCAGTACTACCATGGCGGAAACATAGTATGTTTCCACCATGAGTACTACAGTCCCGTCTAGACCTCCGAGACTGTCGGGAGTGACCTAGTATCGGTAATCTCGGGAGCAAGAGAATCTCGTGTTCTCTATCAATGAGTCATTTGGCTACATTCGGTACGCGCGCACTAAGCGAGACTGTGGAGATTATGCAACCGAGAACGGGCGATAATATGAGGCAGTCTGCCCGACTCTAATATTTGTATTGCATAATTTACATTAATATTCTCGTCATTCACTTCAAAACTCTCACCAAGTTCCGCTGCAAATATATGCGTCTGAGAGCCTTCAACCTTCGGCATTATTATTGAGCAGGTACACTGTTTACGCATGCTATGGTAGTGACTGGCGAACGGAGTATTCAGCAGGTACGCTGTTTATGCATGTTAGAGTACTGACTGGTGAACGAATAGTCAACTTGAAACAACTGTAACGCACCCTAACGGTCCCCAATATTACAATCCTAATTATTATACATTTAAGGGGGCTTATGACAATGGTAGTGATAGTGATAACATAAGTAATACTGATGACGGTGATGGCAGTAGGGGTAGTGAGAACAGTGACACCCCACCTGAATGTGATGCTGACATGGGACTTGCTCAATAGCTTTCGCTGTAAGGTAGGAAGAGAACACAATTTTTTAGACATCTGGTAGCAGGCTAGCATTACTAATAGGGGTCGCTATCGCGAACTGTAGGGTCGTGTCGCATTCCTGTCAGGTTCCAAGATTAGAGTCTTCAACAGTACCCAAATGTCACTGTTGATAGTGATTCGTCCGTCGGACGGGGACGTTAAGCGTAGCTGCCCCCTTGGTGCTATTCCTCAAGAGTAGCTATGTGCCGGCACCGGGTTTCCCCTTCTCCCTTATCATCACCAGGCTTAGAGACTTTAGACTCGATAGTCGAAAACAGTGCGGTTTCAAGTTGGAAAGCAGTGGGTGGGGGCAGTGATGGTAGCGACCTACCCATCGTCCCATGTGCTTTATTTACTCAGTCATACTCATATGGCAGGTACTCTTCTGATAATAAAAACAGTCCCGTACGCCTAGTTCACATTGCCAGATAGAGGACAGGAGATAGTAGTCTAGTTTTGATCTGTGCATGTGGTTATCTATCTCATTAGTTGAAGAATATGATTAACAGTAAGTATGCCAAAAGGAAAAAGCTCTAAGACGCATTTATTTGTACAGGAGTTCGGAAGTGATTATTTTGAAGTTAATGGGGATCATGTTACATTAAATCGTGTCATGTTAGACTAAGGGGAGACAAAAAACAATACATTGAGAGTCATTGTAACTCCCGAAAACACATTTCACATATAAACATTTTGTCTCTTAACAGGGAAGAAATTTCACCTGTGTCAGATTAACTTACAAATAAATAATCCGAGTTCTTCCTAAATCTAGGCTATGTGAAATGATACTGGCTGTAAACATATAATTTAATAAAGTAAATAACCTAAATTTCAAAGCTTTCATGCAATAATATACCAAAAGAGTAGTCCCTAATGACTCGACGTTGCGGCAGACTTACTTGAGAAAGTGCTACGATAGATCATTAAGTAACATTAGGCAAAAACAGCAAATAATAAAATCTGGGTGTCGATAGACGAAACCACTAATTCAGCTGGCAGATGTATAGTATAAATTTCATAGTCGGAACCCTCGTGACTGACAGTCCAGGAAAACAATTTCTACTAACCAGTGAGGTTATAGAAAACGTCAATTATTCGTCTGCTGAAGCTATAAATTTAATTGAGGGGATAACGAAAGTAATTCATCAAGCATCCGCTACACTAGCTAGTAATCGTGTTAAACAGAAATTAAACTCAGTTTTGTGTAAAAATAGTGGATACGCCATATTCTGCGACAGAAAAGGCATATTAGCAGGCAAGAAGTCTACGGACACTGCTGGGGTAGCGAAGATAGATTTCAATGACTTAGTGTTTTATCGTTTTGCACTCATTACATCATGTGATGTAGAACGGAGCTTCTCCCAATACAAACTTTGTCTTGCCGACAACCTAAGAAAATTTAGTTTTGAGACCTTGAGAATATATGTTGTAATATATTGTAACAGTTCAAATAGTATTATAGAAGATAAAGCTGGAAAATAAACAAGTTGAACAGAACATAAATTCTGATTACATTTTAATGTAAATATATTGTATAGGCTATATTGTGGGGATATCATGGATTGTACATTATAAGTTGTGTATATTGTGCATGA
Organism: Periplaneta americana; assembly: GCF_040183065.1. Taxonomy (NCBI): domain Eukaryota; kingdom Metazoa; phylum Arthropoda; class Insecta; order Blattodea; family Blattidae; genus Periplaneta; species Periplaneta americana. The sequence continues at coordinate 130,834,866 of NC_091131.1, read as the reverse complement.
TTCTTATGTATGTTGTGTAAGTATTGCACATGTGCTTATGAAAGAAGCCGAAAGGAAATGCATATTAATTTATTTTGAAAATTTCGCATTATAGGTTTTTATTTTAATGTAGTACGTAAAGATTAATTTTTTGGTCCTACAGAATTTTTCTCCTCTAACATTCATTTTATTTTAATGTTTGTTAAATTAGTTGTCTTTCTTTGGAACGTCACTCTACAGCACCAGCAGACTGGACTGAATTTGGTTTCATGTACACATGTCTCTCCTTCTGCCTACTCCCATCCACAACAGACAGTGATAAAGCTGCCTATAGTATGGACTTAGTAAACTTATTCTATCTGGTCCAAAATCTCGATGTCTGGTCATCATTCATTCCCTACACTACACTTAAACGGACACTTACACATACACTCACCCTAGTACACGACATAACTCTCCAGACATACACATCATGCACAGCGTGGCCCGCCGAAGTGGTGTGCAACTAGAAAAAATGGGTTAGTCCTGCTATCTATCCGCAATATGCGGAACCCGAATCACGTAAAGTGAAGTGGGTAGGCACTGGATACATACATACATGCTTTAAGAACAAAGTAAGTGTATACCAATAAAGTTGTTTTTGTTTTTCTTTTGTAAATCATCTCGCGATTCCCTCAGCTATTTACACGACTCCCCAGGGGGTCGCGACCCAAACTCTGGGAACCACTGCAGCTATAACATTATTATGCAAGTCACAAGGCTCAACACACTTCAGACAACTCTACCGGTATTCTGCGCGTCGGGAAATGTGGTACCAAAGAAGGGAAAGTACTCTTGTTCGGCAGCATGATAAACACGTCAGAATTACTAAATAATAATAATAATAATAATAATAATAATAATAATAATAATAATAATAACCCAATGCCGGCAATTAAATTTCTGATTTTAGATACTACCAAGACAAATCTGTCTCTGTAAAGAACGTTTTCAGGCCACCGGCGTAGCTCAGTCGGCTAAGGCGATTGCCTGCCGATCCGGAGTTCCGCTCGGACGCGGGTTCAATTTCCGCTTGGGTTGATTATCTGGTTGGGTTTTTCCGAGGTTTTCCCCAAAAATAAGGCGAATGTCAGTTAATCTATGGCGAATCTTCGTCCTCATCTCGCCAAATATCAACAAGCTATCACCAATCCCATCCACGCTGAATAACCTAATATTTGACACAGCGTCGTTAAATAACTAAAAATGAAGAACGATTTTAATATTGCAATTGATTATACGCCTACGTGCGTGTATGTGTGTATGGTAGGCCTATGTGTGTATGTATGTGCGTGCGTATGTGTGTACACACAGAAATAATGACTAACGGTTGAAATATTTGGATTTATATTGGCACAAAACTAGTTTATGTAGTGGGTAATTAGTTTTTAACGTTTGTACAATGAATAATTAATATAAAATCTTTCTTTTACACTTGAAAAGTAATGTACCGCTGCAAACCTGATCATTCATCGCGAACTTTTAATTCAATAATTGAATATACAGTGGCGAATTCATATCACTTGTAAAATCGAAAGTGGTGATAGATGGAAATGTATTCTGTATTGGTCGGATATATTCTTCCAGGATTCCTAAAAAATGCTATGCGACTACATGCTGAATTTGGTCCTATATACAGAGCCTGGTTGGGACTAGAGCTCAGCTTTTTCGTATCGGAACCAAAATACTTGGAGGTGAGTACATATTATTTTCTTTTTACACAGATATAGTCTTATTAAGAACAAGTCAGATGGCAACGACTAACCTTGAAAGAACGCAAAGAAGAGAAACAGAGCGAAAAGGATTGTGAAAGAGAAAAATGAGAGAGAAAATAAAATGAAAGTAGGCCTATACATGGATGGGAAAACGAATGATTATGCAAATCTAGTCTTTCAGGTGAAGCTTCCTGTAAAGCAGATTTGAATAATTTCAAGGGAAAAATTGTTCCGGGGCCGGGTATCCATCCCGGGACCTCTGGTTGAACGTACCAGCTCTCTCCCAACTGAGCTACCCGGGAACTCCACCCGACACCGTCTCAACTTTTCCCTTTATATCCACACAACTCGCGTGGGCTGATGAAACGCCAGAGACCCACATCAAGTGCACACAAACTCTGTGTGACTTGGAATTGTGGTTTTCTGTTAACGTACACAGTGACGTATATATTATGCAAATCTAGTGTTTCAGGTGAAGCTTCCTGTAAAGCAGATTTGAATAAATTCAAGGGAAAAATTGTTCCAGGGCCGGGTAGTTGAGTCACACAGACTAGATTTGCATAATATATAGGCTACGTCACTGTGTACGTTAACAGAAAACCACAATTCCAAGTCACACAGAGTTTGTGTGCACTCGATGTGGGTCTCTGGCGTTTCGTCAGCCCACTCGAGTTGTGTGGATATAAAGTGAAAAGTTGAGACGGTGTCGGGTGGAGTTCCCGGGTAGCTCAGTTGGGACAGCGCTGGTACGTTCAACCAGAGGTCCCGGGATCGATACCCGGCCCCGGAACAATTTTTCCCTTGAAATTATTCAAACGAATGATTGGCTTGCAGGAATAGATGGATGGATAAAATTACTAAAAGAATTGTTGGGTAGGTGGATGTGTGGATAATTGGGTGGTTCGATACATAGGAAGGCAAAAAAAAGAGTAAGAAGTGAAAGTTGTGAAGAAAATCCGTGTCTCAACGACATTTACTTCCTAATTACACCTTTTACTAGTTTCTCAACAATTCAATTCTTTTTTCGTCATATTGCGGTTTGGAAATGTTAGAACACGTTGGAAACAATGGTCTCATTTATTCCTAACCGAGAATGATTAAACAACTCTTCAAGCTGTAAACACATACGGAGAGATAACAAAGATCACAGATGGGTTATATTATTTGCGCGTGAAGAGATTAAAAAGTAATCAATTGGGCGTGGATCCCTTAGATGTAAACACATCAACTGCGCGGCGACCTTCTCCATTTGAACACATCTTTTGCGCGTAAAACATTTCATGCAAATATTATACATTCTGTCTACAACGAGGTTTGAGTGGATAAAATGTTAATATCTAATGTTGGCAACACTAATGAATATTCAAACGGTTGTCACGTATGTCCATATTTACAATACTAAACAATACGCACACGGTTATCAGTCGTCTCCTGACTAAATGAAGATGGTAAAGTTCTTCAAGCAATTGCCACCAGTGTTGCCAACACATAAACTGTATCCCCGTCAGTCTAACACCTGGAAATCCGTCAGAATCCGTCAAAATTAAAAAAAAAAAAAATGCACTCAATATATCTGTATACAAATAAAAAGCAAATTTTAACACAACTTACTTACCAATTCTGATTAAAATAACAATTCGTCAACCTTTGACTTGATTACGAGGAAATCTGAAACAGGGGATTCTTCAACATGGCTGTTCAAGAAAAATTAAAATCCCCCAAAAATTAAACAATTAAAATGACAGCAGTTAAAATGTAAATCGTAAATTCCGCCAGAAAATCCGTCACCCGTCAAAGCCATTCTTTTCCCGTCAGCTACGTTGAAATTCCGTCCAGTTGGCAACACTGATTGCCACTTCTATAGGCATCCAACAAGGAAAACTCAGTGCGCAGAAACCAGCGGGCGTGACTGTCTCGCGCAGATGACGTATGCTCCCGTTCCCAGCATGCTCTCACCCCTACTGCAGGGGAGTAAGAGGGGTATAGCATGCGAGCCGCGAGGAGTCCGAGCTGAGTTTTGCTTGTAGGATACCTGTAGCGTGTAATAGGATCGGTTTGGATACTAACGGTACATTTGAACATATATTAAGCGAGAGAGGACAGAATTTGATTTCGTTAAGTAAATTAAAATTTTGTAAATGTCTAGACACCTAGCGAGGAATGACATGGAGGTGCACAATTGCAACTTGTAAGAGAAGAATATGAATTAATGAAACAGATACGCACATATTGTTCAGCAATGAAATTAATCAGAACCACACAACCATGAGGTAAGTGTTATTAGAAAGAGAAATTGTGCCTAGTAATTTAAAGAGGAAACCATTTTTAACCATACCTGCAAACAGCGTCCTGCTACGCCGAGAGTCTTAAGTCTCTATAACAGGGTGACCAAAACTCGAACGGCAGTGATTGCACGCGAAACAGTCTAAGAAGTAAGAAAAGGGGGGAGAGGAGAGGTACATGGCATGAAAACTACAACCAGTGGTGGTTCGTGCACTAACATTGATTTCTTCATCAACCCCGCTAATAAAAATTGCAAGCTTTGCTATATCAGTAAAGTCACTACTGTCATCAAGAACCAATAAAAAGTATATATACAAATTTTCTTGCTTTTTTCTTTTTAATATTTCTCAATGAACACAATCAGAAATTTCTTGAATTCTCTTCTGGATATTTAGTCGAGAATTGGGCAGTTTTTCAAAATCAATTAACAACTTTCATTGGAGAAATTATTTCAGCCACCTTTATCATTATGTTTTTATAAAACTCTTTTTCGTTGGAAGGCTTAAGAGAACGAGCTATATCGTTCGCCACTAGATAGCTGGGTTCCTTACATTTATTTATGTCGTCTTTCTCTTCATGACGATGATTGAAGGCTGATTTCAGTTCTTGGAGTTTAATAGCTCACTTCATTACTACACTAGCACGTAATATTCAATCAGTTTCTCTATATTATTATTATTATTATTATTATTATTATTATTATTATTTTATTATTAACTCAATAACTAGTAAATAACTGATAATACTCATCAAAAGATTAAAAAATAAATTAAAATCGAGATACAGCGTAGTAATATTTTATCATTCAAGGTAAGATGTAGGCCTCTATATTCAGGCACGTATATAAGAATTATGGTAACACTTGTTGATAAATAATAATAATAATAATAATAATAATAATAATACCTGTTATGCCTGTGTATTCAGCGTAATGCTCTGTAATGTCGCTTGTATATACTACTACTAATTTAACTGTTAAGTAAAGCAACATATTACATTTTCTCGGACAGAACACCGAATAAATTCCTCTTCCCATTCTGTACGAAACCTTCTGTTCCTGCTCGTAGAGACAGAGGGTTTGTAAAGCGACATGGTACCGACACTGCTTACCATCAGTATGCGAGAGAGAGAGAGAGAGAGCAATGCACAGGAAACTTCCCTTACTAGTATGAATGTCTTTGATTACACGATGTAATCACGATACCCAGTTTGCTCACCGCTGCTCTATAAAATGAGAAGGAAACTGCTACGAAAGAAACTACCCCGTACAATTGATGTACTCGCTCAAACTGTTTGCGCGATTGATTCACTCAAATCAGATAGAAGATCTCTTGCGCGCAATTGATAAACCCTAATGAAAGCTTCTACTCGACTCAACATTTATCGAAGCAGGATCGCATTGTGTTGCGGAAGTGAAACGTATTTATCTGTGGAAATACACATGGAAATAAATATTTGTATTTTTTATTTATTTTAGTAGGTTATTTTACAACGCTTTATCAACATCTTAGGTTATTTAGCGTCTGAATGAGATGAAGGTGATAATGACGGTGAAATAAATCCGAGGTCCAACACCGAAAGTTATCCAGCATTTGCTCATATTGGGTTGAAGGAAAACCCCGGAAAAAACCTCAACCAGATAACTTGCCAGTCGACCTGGTTGGCGAGTTGGTTTAGCGCTGGCCTTCTATGCCCAAGGTTGCGGGTTCGATCCCGGGTCAGGTCGATGGCATTTAAGTGTGCTTAAATGCGACAGGCTCATGTCAGTAGATTTACTGGCATGTAAAAGAACTCCTGCGGGACAAAATTCCGGCACATCCGGCGACGCTGATATAGGCCTAACCTCTGCAGTTGCGAGCGTCGTTAAATAAAACATAACATGATAACAACATGATAACTTGCCCCGACCGGGAATCGAACCCGGGCCACCTGGTTTCACGGCTAGACACGCTAACCGTTACTCCACAGGTGTGAACATTTGTATTTTTAATATCTAGGTTGAACAAAAACAGTATCATATTAAGAAACTACATTTTTACACTTAGGTACACGTGCATTGTTCACACAGCAGTATAAATAGGCCGACAGTGAACAGACTTTATAATAATACAAACTGCTGCTGTTCTCTCCTGATACTTGCCACCTTCGAATATTGACACACCACAGCCGTGGGACTGAAGCCGGATGGTCTATGGCGAGTCTATGGCGAGTCATTGGCATCAACCCCTTTGATTTGATTACCTGGTTGGGTTTTTCCGAGGTTTCCCCAACCAAAAGGCAAATGCCGGGTAATATTTTGGCGAATCCTCGGACCTTACCTCATCTCACTACCTCTCGCCAAAATATTGTAAAAAATTGCACAAAATTATAAAAATTGTAGAAAATTACTAAATTGAAAAACTATAAAAATTTGTAAAAATTGTAATTGTAATATTGTAAAATTTTGACTTGTTCCACGTATTAAAGCTTCATGCTCATGTAAGATCTATGGAATAAAATAAATGAATGAATGAATGAATGATGGGGTATTTACCTGATGTTGCTGGCCAAAATGATTTATGTTATTTGATTGATTCATAAAGTGCTTATTTACTGATTTTAGGTAGGTATTCTACGAGAATTAAAATATATTTTATTTTTCTAACTCATTATACAGTAATTATCTTTATAAGTCTGATATTAGGCCCTTTATATAATAACCTTAATTAACTCTTATCCCCAGTACAATCTTTTTCATTTCCTCTTACAAGCTTGCCACTAAGTCACCTGGTTCTTTGTTATTTTAAGAAATTAAATAAAATATCAGCAGACTCTTTCGTATGTAGTATTCAATCTGCATTTACATTTCATTTGTCTTATACGTTATTTGTCATAAATGGTCAAACTGCCAAGGCTGTATAAGCGAATGAATATCATTATACTAGAGGCTACAGTAGAGCGTCTCGTTTAGGCACAGTGAAAACGTAAACAAAGTGGAGGTAACGTGTGGGGGAGGTTGAGCCATACGATAAACACGAGGGTTGCTCAAGGTTTTAGTTACAATTAATTATATTAATTAACATTAATTAACATTATATTTTCCAAAAACACACAAAATAAAAGAACACAATTGCATAACATTATCATATACACATTTTAACAAACAATGAATTGTAATGTTGAAATAATTCAATATAACAAATCAAATTTTGCTACTTAGTCTATATGATGTTGTTTTCAAGCAGCATTTTTACGGTCATGAATTTCATTCTCTGTATGACTAACATAATATCACTGTCTTCTGTAATTTGAGAAGGGATAATTGTTATGTTTAGGAAATAGTGTTGTCACTTCAGACCAATATTCTGTAGTTTTGTTAATTCGGCCACAGAAGAAGGTGATATTATGTTAGTCATACAGGGAATGAAATTTATGAACGTAAAAATTTCTGCTTGAAAGCAACACCATATAAGTAGCAAAATTAGATTTGTTATATTGAATTATTTAAACATTACAATTGCTTGTTTATTAAAATGTGTGCATGATAAAGTTATGCAATATGTGTTCTTTTGTTTTGTGTGTTTTTGGAAAATATAATTTCAATTAGTGCTCCACCATAAATGTTGTAACTAAAACCTTGTGCATCCCTCGTGTTTATCGTACGGCTCGTCCTCTCCCACACGTTACCTGCACTTTCTTTATGTTTTCAGTATGCCTAAACGAGACGCTCTACTGTATTTGGTAACGTGTACAAGTGCAATGTCGAAACACCAGTCGTATTATTTGCATTCGCCATTGACATCCTGTGATGTTGAAGGGTCGTTCTCAAAATTAAAAACTGTTTGAGTGATCGCCGCACGACGTTTCAGTTCGCAAATCTTCGGATGTATTTTGTTGTTCATTGTAATGCCGGCAACGAAACCGAAGAAGACGGAACCTTGCATGTACAGTAGTGGCAAAAAAAACTGGACCGACCCTTGTAGCTGATTTCAGAGCCTTGTTCACTCCAGAGCACGATAGACTGGTAACTAAGACTTTCGTGGTTCGAATCTTGCCTGAGAAGGATTTTTTTTTTTTTTTTTTGTTCCTTATTCAAATTTATCCCTAATACTTTTCGATTGCTGGTAAAATTCATGTTCTGGGAATAATAAGTTATTTAAGTAGTAAAATATCGCTGCAATCGAAAAGTATTGGGAATAAATTTGAATAAGGAACAAACAAAAGTTTTCTTCCTAGGCAGGATATTCGATTAGTTACCAGTCTATCGTGCTCTGGAGTGAACAAGGCTCTGAAATCAGCTACAAGGATCGATCCGGTCTTTTTTTTTTTTTTGCCACTACTGTACTTTATTTTCAATCATAACCAGACTGTGCTAACTTTGTTTATGTCCGCAATGTGTGCCCAGTACCGAGTGTGTAAAAGCTATAGTCAATGCTTGCGTACATTGATTGCTAAAGTATCCCGGTTCCACCCTCTAATTATCACCATCATCACCATCAGCAGTAGCTGCAGCAGCGGTAGTAATAGTGGTAGTAGTAGTTGCAGCAGCAGCAGTAGTAGTGGTAATGGTGGTGGTGGTAGTGGTAGGCTTATTTTATTAGCATGGATCTCTATAGTGGCGCATACGCCACTTAGAGGTAAGCAACTAACCGATTCATTAAACTTCAGACGCATTTTACGAGAAAGAGGAGTTTGGCACATAGTCTTTCCTATTCCAAACGACTCAGTTTTTATTATTCGCAGGTTTTTGATCTTGCAAATGTCACAATGTAATAGTAGGTCCTATCGGTACTGTAATTAATGCATATCACTTATAGGCACTATACTGTGTCTGTAAAAGTGTTTTATCCATGATCTTATTTTTAATCTTTCAACAAATAAGAAAATAGCCATAAAACACGTGTACTCAACAAGGGTCGTTCGTCGTACAACTTTACAAAATACTCGCATGTTTACGACTATAGTCGTACGTATGGTGACCCTGTTTGATTGATTCTTATAGATCACGTGACTGAAGTAGTTGCTTCGATCCACTTATGGTCACCCGCACTTCTATGTGGCGAGGATAATAGCTACTAAAAATAAATTCGATTCACTACTATTGTTAGACTTGCTCTCGAAGTTTTCATCATTTCGTTCCTGAGCCCTTATGTTTTCCTTGCTATAAATTCATATAATAGCCAACATTAGCTGTCTTAAAATAAATTATCTTCGGAAGATCTAACAGAATTATTTTAGAAAGGTAGATATCCCTAAACCCAGCAATGCGTGAGGCGATCAGAATTGCTAGTGATCACTGAGGACTACAATTGGACTGGATGATCAATTACAAAATACTGCATGAAAATACAAAAAACAAACAATACTGAAATTGTAGTTTACCTGCTGTCCATGTTTCCCTAACAACCAAATATTTATTTATTTTATATGATCATTTAACATATTGTATTGGGGTTAGTGATACAATTATGGTTCTCACAACAGAGAAGAAAGTGTTTATCGTCGAGCATTATTTTCGGTCATACGGGGTGAGGCTTCAGAATGGGCCAAGCTTGCGCCACGTTAAAGAGCAATACCAGGAGCGATTTAACAATTCGGCACCAAATAACACAAACGTGTTTTCTGTCGTTGAGAAGTTCCGTCGTACGCGATCAGTCTTATATCGCCTTGCATGTTATAATCAGCGTATTCCGAATCTCACCGGACCGGTCGACATCAAAGACGTCACGCTGAAGCGAAATAGGAAGAAAACTGCTGGAAGGTTCAATGGCTAACATGGCGGCTATACAAGTTGTTGTCTGTGCTACGTTAGCAAGATTTTGCGAAATTTCCATACTGTCGTTTCGTTCAAAGAAAAGATAACATAAACAATTTATTTCATGAACCAGTAGTAATAACTGGTCCGTTGACATGTTCGCTCATAAGCCATTAACATTTTTTTTACGTTGTGCTCATTACAACAATACAGCAGAACCAAAGCAGAACACACCGCCAACAGAGCACGAAGTCATTCGTCTGCTAATTCCCGCCCTATACAAGAACCAATCAGATTCACTGATGGATACTGCCACCACCTATGCAAACTGATGGAACCGGTGCGACACCGGTAGAGCATCAGTGATGTCATCGTTGAAATTCGGAACACCGTGATACTATCAGATTGCTCAGCGCTAAGATTGTGAATGCGCTCAATGACTTATCTTGATTTTCAGAGTATGTTTGTAATTTCAGCAATCCTTATGTCCGGAAATAATGCTCTACAATAAACACCTTCTCCTCTGTTGTGAGAACCATAATATTGTAGAAATCAATAAAACACTGAATTCACAATTTTTTAAACTATTATAAATACAGCTACAATAAATAAATACTTCGCTGTTAGGGAAACGTGGACAGCAGATGAGCGATAATTTCACTACTGTTTGTTTTGGAGCATACCGTACTTCGCATTGCTTAAATTGCCCATGGCCGAGTGGTTAACCTCTCTGTCTTCCATCGGGGCGACACAGGCTCGATCCCCGTCTCGATAATGCAGAAATTTGTGGTGGGAAAAGTGGACGAGAGATGTTTTTATAGAAGTTGTCACGTTTCCCTCACCATTATCATTATTTTGCCAGTGCTCCACAATCACCCTAACTCTCCGAGGTCTCAAGCCAGAATAATATAAGAGAAATGACTGAAATTTGTACACAATCATGTTTAATAAAGAGTAATACTAAATTGGCTGAAATGTATTAAATGCTTTCCTCCATTTTTCAATCCACCTTTACTAGTTATATAATGATATAAAAGATTGAATGAAAATCGAGTACGAACATATTTTATAAGAGACTTTGTTGTGTTTTCAGATGAATAATAACAATAATAACTTTATTTCTTTGCAGGTAATCATGAATAGTAACAAGTATATCGACAAATCTTACGTTTATGAATTTTTGATACCGTGGATGGGAACGGGATTGCTTTCAAGTACAGGTAAGCAAAATTTACTGTTACTGTACGTATTTTTTAAGAAGTAGTTTTCTTTAATTTACATTTTATTTGTTTGCATTTTCCAAATTCAACCGCATAACAGTCATTCATATCACTACACCACAATAATCATAATCACAATCATAATCAGCCTTCGAAGACTGAGTTATTTTAATCGCCTCATAGTTCTTGCATTTTTATTTAATTTAATAGTAACACGTTGAAGGAAGGAAGGAAGAAATTTCACAAAATAGATGTGATTGATTTCAATTAGCTTGGTATTGGATCTTTTGTACGAAAGCTATTCATAAAGTAACTCCTGTTATATAGAGGGCGCAGTAATCGGTATAGCGACGCCGTCTTTGCATTAAATGTTGCGTGATTCAGTTCGCTCCGAGCAGTGGTACAGAGAGGTTCAAAATGTGTGCTCTAATTGAGAATCCCACCAGCTGTGAGAAACGCTCGGTGATGCGATTTCCTATGGCGAAAACTGCAAAGCGGCTGAAATCCTTCATGTTGCGCTCGTGAGTGTTTTTTGTTTGAAAACGCCCGCCCTCGTACTGAGTAACGTTATTGTATCCGAACTGCTAAATTTGAACTGGGAAGTGTTTCTCACTCTCCATACAGCCCTGATTTGACGACAGCTGATTACCATCTTTTCACATATGAAGAAGTAGCTTGCATCGTAGCTCTTTGACGACGACAAAGAGTTGCAGTCCAGCGTCGCACAGTGGTCCGGATCGCTTAAAAGCTGGTCAAAAATCATTTTTTCAACTTCGATACAGAATCTTTAAATCACATTCCAATAATTCTACAATACTTGACCTTCAAAAATTACAGGTCATTTATTAATAATAACATACAGGTTTCACGATATATTTATTCAAAAGTGACATAAATCTAACTTGTGTAATTTTACCTTAGTGATGTGATTTTAAAAGAGCCCTGATCAAGTTTTAAAATGCATAAAAATAATAGTAAATATTTCTGTTATATAATGTTATATGTCTTTTACATTATACACACTAACATCTAAATTAATATTATGTTTTAGTATTAATTAGAATTTTTTAAAGTCAAGTATTATTTTTAAAAATTTACTTAAATATATAGAGAGTTAAAAAAAATGTATAAATATGTACACTGTGAAACTTACACAGCTGTTAAAGGAGCCTTCGTCTAAGGAATGATGAAGGTTTCACCTCCAAGGTTATCCAAGGGCAACCTCTACGAGCCCAAGACTATCCCTGCGCACTGTTTCCTCAATTCTCATATGCCATAACTGTGACAGCTTATAGTCATAACTCGCGTTCTGTTTACTGTAGAAGAGGTTCCTTCCAAGCTGACTGAAACACTAACTGTATTGAGTCATCTTAATACATTCAGTGGTTCAGGGTGAGTTTATTTTGCAAGTGCAAAATGAGTTTTTCTGTGAGTCGCCATGAACTTCACCATAGAATTAGACAACGGAGAAACGAATCTCGTAAGCAACAAGAAAATTATGTCACGTCATATTTGACTAATAAATTTGAAATTAATACTGATTCTAGTGCTACAAAAAAGTTATACAATGTCATTTAGACTACATTTTTTTCTTCTGTATTATCAGCAATGGCTGAAGTGTGGTTATAGTGAAACAAATTTTTCAAATAGATATTTTCGTTGGTTAGATCATAATATAACATTGCCTATTCAAAATATTTCATGTGTATCAACGCCGAAAAAACATACCGATATTCCAAGCACATCAGGAAAGCTGGGTCGCAGTCGTCCTACAAAAGTATTTGGGGAATTAAGTGAAAGAAGTAAACGAAGAAAAGCAAAAGAAACTAGAGAAAATGTGTGTTCTGAAGAGCTCTCTTATGCTACAGCAATGTATTTAAGGTCAGAAGGGGATGAAGTAGTAGCCAAATTGTTAAAAGAAGTAACAATCACAACATCAAGCAGAGGCAAAAGAATTCGTGATTCTTTGAGGAAAGAAGAAAAGGAAATTACTAGACTCACAAATGAAGAAGCTCTTTCATTAATAATAGATTAAAATCTGTCCAGACATCAATATAAAACAATCAGAAAAATGACACACATAACCATGATCTCTACTCCAATTATCAATACGTTTTAGAAGCTAAAAAAGAAACTTACCCAAAGGCATACAAGTGACCGAAAATGAATGTGAGGTCAAATTACAGCCTCTGTTACATCACACAGCCTACAGAATCTTGAATATTTCACCTCTAAGTAACACGGATAAAAACTACATGTGGCTTTGTAAATGGGGTTTTGACGGCAGCTCAGGTCATTCGCAATATAAACAGATATGGAATCGAAAAGAGAAAAGTGATGAAAGTTTATTTCTTACATCATTGGTTCCCTGCGCTTGGTTGATACTGAAAGTAGAGATGTTGCATGGAAGAATCCCCGTCCTTCATCAACTCGATTCTGCAAATCTATTCAACTTCAGTGGGTACACGAAACAACAGAAATAACTCAAGCAGAGAGAGTATATGTAGAAAATCAGATACAGGACTTGCAACCATTTACATTAGGTAACATCACAGTTCAGTTTTCACTACTTTCAACTATGATAGACGGGAAAATATGCAATGCATTAGCGAAGTCGTCCAGTATGAAGTGCTACATCTGTGGTGCAAAAATTTCACAAATAAATAATCTTGAATTTTTACAACAGTCAGAAGATCCTCCAATTTTGTCTTTAGATTATCAATTCTACATGCACATATAAGGTTTTTTGAATGCATACTACATTATATCTTACCGGCTTGAATTAAAAAAATGGAAGGCAAATGTACGAGATGGAAGTCGAGAAATTATGAAGAAAAGAAAGAAAACTATTCAAGATGCATTTCGAAATAGATTAGGGCTTAGTATAGATACACCGAAGCAGAATATGGGACCACAAATGATGGGAACACGGCAAGAAGATTCTTTGAAAATACTAAAGAAACATATAAAATAACTGGAGTTGATTATGATTTAATTTCACGATTCAGTGTGATTCTTACTACAATTTCATGTTTTCAAAATATAAGTGAATCGCGATTTAATATATACTGCAGGAAGACCACAGAGCTGTTTGTAAAATTATACCCATGGTATTATATGCCACCAACACTGCACAAAATTCTTATTCATGGGGCATCTATTGTAAAATCAGCTTTATTACCAATAGGGGAACTAACAGAGGAAGCAATAGAATCATTAAACATAACTGTTCGAAGATTTCGACAAGATCACATCGGAAAGACGTCAATAATTACTACCAACTCTGACTTATTCCATAGACTGTTTCTTGCATCAGACCCTTTAATTTCCAACCTAAGAGAACTCCCCAAGAAGGAGAGAACACATTTACCACTGCAAGTGCTCCAGTTGCTCTCTGCACCTGAAGGGCCCAACAGCGAGGGCTCGGGAGATTCTGATTCTGAAGACTAGTGATGGAGGAGGTGTCCGATATAGATGTAAGTCATTGAAATTCATTATATTTCTCATTTTAAGCAGTTATTTGTTGATTGAGCGTCGCATAATGAATATTGTAAGTAGGGAGATATTTTTGACCATGTTTTTTAATATTCGGACCACTGTGGCGTCGTAGGTTAGGTTCGGTCACAGACGGGGAATTTTTATGGCTGCGGTATTCAAAATCTCGTTAAACGCTATGATAAGTGTATCAATTTAGCTGGAAGCTATGTAGAAAAATAAATCAAAGTTTGTAGTTTGAAAGTTTTCTGAAGTCACACCGCTATTTTTGTTACAATAAAACGGAACTTGCTTCATGAATAGCCCTCTTATTATGTTGATGGCTATTTTTAGATACTTAGTCGTAGATGCAGCCCTCAAACATTCTAGCGCTCCAGAGCAGCCATTGATAAAAAATAATAAAATGTACCATATTTCATGGAAAATTGTACCAAATTAGGCTATATACTTGTACAGGCTACAGGCTATATACTGTTCTCCAACCAGGAGTTCAACCATGAAAGGAATGTGCTTACTATTGTGTCATCTATTGGAGCGAAATAGATAGATAATATTATCGTTATAACGTCAGTTTAAAAACCAAGCACTCTCCTGCGTATGCTATTTCCTATATGGAGGGATTAAAAGACTAGGAGATTTACAGTGATCTAATTTTGTAACTAGGGTAGTATAAATATGTGTGTAACAATGTTATTGTTTGTGCTGTGAGAGCGAGCCAATAGAGATACGAGTACCCACGTGTGTGACCTTATGACATCTTATGACATCAACATTCATTCACAGCATTACCCCGCTGCGTTTCATTCCGCAAAGACTTTCTCGTGGTTGGAGCACAGTATAATTTTCCGCGAAATATATGTTTACGTCTGAGATGGGCAAGGCATGTAGCACATATGGGCGAATCCAGAAATACATATAGATTATTAGTTGGAAGGCCGAAGGGAAAAAGACCTTTGGGGAGGCCGAGACGTAGGTGGAAGGATAATATTAAAATGGATTTGAGGGAGGTGGGATACGATTGTAGAGACTGGATCAATCTTGCTCAGGATAGGGGCCGATGGCGGGCTTATGTGAGAGAGACAATGAATCTCCGGGTTCCTCAAAAACCATAAGTGAGTTTACTTAATGTACCGTACCAAATTTTCCAATATCTTACACCCGCCTAACAAATTACAAATTCTGGGAAAAGGCATTAGTACATGACCAAAAACTAGCATTTCTATCCTTTCATATATTAACAGCAATACAAATTTAATTTTATCGTAAGATTTAATATAGAAACGAAATGTTAAATTAATACTAAGTTGTTAAATTACCTTAATTGACTAATTTCGACTGCACTGTTAGGACGTCCCTAGTACCTACTAAAGATGACTAACAGTGCAGTTCAAGCTCTTCATCTGAGGTAATTTAACAACTCAGTTTTAATTAACACTAAAAATCTGTTTCTAAAGCTAAAATAAGTGATATAAAGTATAAGTATAAATGTATAATTTTCTTTTCTTTTTATATAGCCTGTAGGCCTACTCTTGTCCCATAGTGACCTAGATTAATATTATCATTGCATCAAGAATTTAAGCCTACTTTGTAATTATAAATTTAATTGTATTCTTAATATTCTAATTGTAATCCCCTGGTAGATTGGGAGAGAAGGCCTGACGGCATAATCTCGACCAGGTTAAATAAATATATACTAAATACTTTCAGAATAACAGTTAATTTTAATTAATTTATATTCCCAATTGTTTGATTTAATTTCAAGCCGCCACAGTGGTCTAGTGACTAGAGCTTTGGGCTTATAAATGTGGGTCCGCTTTCGATCCCCGGTATAACTTGTGTTGGGCAAGCCCGTGGTCCAGATAACACACGAGTTTCCCCGGGAGCTCCGGTTGTCCTGTGGTATGACAACAAATCATTCCTATGACGCACCCTGAGCAACGACTCTCTCGGTAGATTGAGCTACATAACACTGGCAACATATAGGTGAATGACGCCTAGTAAACAAAAAAGTAACTAAATATCATTGTTGATTGATAAAATCATGCTTTCCTACCTAATATTGGTAGCTTAAAATTCATAAAACATTAAATTTGTAAAATTCTAAATAATAAAAAAGTACATAGTGTGCCAAATTATATCATATTGTACCAAAAAATAAATTATCCGTACCAGCGTACAGACCGTTTAAAATTACACCAAATCCATAGAATTATTGTACCAAAGTGGCAACACTAGACTCATAAGATGAAATTTATATTGTCGCTTCAAATGTATGTATTTAAAATAACCAGTTAGAGGAAATTATATACTTCAATGCTAACTACTTTTTCATGTTATGTAAATGCAATGCAGGACATGTGATCTGATACATTAGTGTCTTAAGTGGCATTTAAGAATTCAGCATTCCAGAATTACGTAAGAAAAGATAATTTTTTGCCACGTACAGAATGACTGTTGAGTAATGTAGGAGAGGAAGCTGTGAACTGCACATGATGGATTTTGACAAAAGTAGTAACGGATTGCCGTATATATATTTTAAATAGTTTTTCTCCATGGAGAATCGAAACTTAACCAAAAACTAAGGCACAATAGACAACTTTAAACATCATATTCTGTATTTACTGATAGGCCTAACAACTAACTAAAAAAATTATGGTTTATTTAACGACGCTCGCGATTGCCGAGGTTATATCATCGTTGCCGGTGTGCCGAAATTTTATTTCGCCGGAGTTCTTTTACACGCCAGTAAATCTACTGACATGAGCCTGTTGCATTTAAGCACACTTAAATGCCATCGATTTGGGCTGGGATCGAACCCACAACCTCGAGCACAGAAGTCCAGCGCTATACCGACTGCGCTTCCCAGGTCGACAATAACTAACTACAAAACAACTATCCTCTTCTCCAGAAGGTATAAATCGTGCTCTCTAGTGTTAACCTGTGTAATTAAATTACAATGCAGTTTCTAACCAGCTTTCGTAACGGAAAAAATAAACAAGAATATAATAATTAATTATTACTGTTATCATTATTATTATTGCCATCGTTGTCGTTAAACCGCACTTTAATCACGCCAATGAGCATTAAAAAAACATTGAACATTTACAAACAAGTGAATTCTATTCTCATACGGTCGGTATGTCGCAGGGGAGAGAGGATTGTATCAACACTAGACGTCTATCACATTGTAGGCCTCCCTGGATGGGAGATTGGAGTTACGTAGGGACATCTCAGAAACATCGCAGGACAATGATAAAGACTGTGGACAACTATCCAGTCCTGTAGACGGAAGAATATTTTCTTTCATTGCCTACGTCGGAAAATCGAACTACGGACCGCTTGGTTAGGCAGAACGCACGCTACCTGAGAGCCACCGCGGGCGCAGAAAAATTAAAACACAATGAAACAAACCATCAGTTCTTCTGAATAATAAGTACACCTTAACTTCCCTGCCAGGAATCGAACCCATGTTCGCTAGAATGCAACCCTGCACATTAATATTCGCTTTAAAGCAATAAAAATAGCGAAGATAATAATGACAATGATGATGGTGATGATGATGATGATGATATTAATAAGTAATCCGTATTGCTACAGCCTTGAAGGGTCAAGACAGATCAGCCGGATGCTGGCCTCACGTCCATATGTCTCAGCAGAGGTAAACGATCATCCAACCAGTATAGAGGTATCGTGTAGTCAGCACGACGATCCACCCAGCCGTTACAGTTGGTTTTCATATCCGTATTTGCTACCTATCGTCGCAAATTCATCACGATATTGGCTGGGCTCTCGTTTCATACACTGGCCGAAATTTCATGAGAAAATTATGTTACTAATAATGTATGCTTTTGTTTTCAGGTGAGAAATGGAGAGTACATAGAAAGATTATTACGCCGACATTTCATTTCAAGATACTGGAGAAATACCTAGATGTTTTTAACAAGAACGGTCAAATTCTGGTAGAACGGCTGGCTAGTCATGCCAGCGATCAAGAAGAGTTCGATATTTCTTCATACATCACGTCTTTCACATTGGATGTTATAACTGGTAAGGCAATTTAACACTTCGTGATCACGTCTTAAAAGTTACATGTTTATCCATATTGATTCGAATTTCACAGTTGAAGTCTTTGGAATTTTTAATGTAAGAGAGCTATGTTGTTGTTGTTATTGTTCTTTTTGCTATTCAAATGCATAGACGTTTGGCAACGAAGCCATGAGTCCTCTTGCACTCCAATTCATAGGAGTGCGCTTTAGGCTAAATGTAACAGAGTTTTAGAAAAAGGTATCTTGTTTTTATGTTAAGGCTGTTACTTCACCAATTTACAATCCTCAAAATGTTTGGAGAGCATCAACTACCGTTGGTTAGCGGTTCTAGACATAATCAGGAGGACATTACACTGTCCACTGACCATATCTCACTTTCTCCATTCCGTTTTTACTTTATACGAAAATACTAAATAAAAAAAAACATCTTTTAAGTTAATTGTTCTCGATAGTTCAAGTGACTTCCTTGCGTTTCGTTATTCGACAAGGGAGCAGATAAGGATACTAAGGGAAAGGTTACCCTCAATATTGTCACAGAACTTGGTCCGCCAGAATGAGATACCCCCGTGTTAAATACCCCCGTGTTAAATTTTAAGGATCAAAGAGGCAAAATTAACGTGGCATTAAAACTTTGATATTTTAAGACAGACAAATTTTTTAACTCCATGTGTCGCGTTTTCAAACTTAGGAAAAAGTTGTAATATGCAAATGCAATTAACGAAAACAGCAACTTTATAGATACAATGTTGATGAAAGGAATAGTATTAGTAATGTTAATAATAATAATAATAATAATAATAATAATAATAATAATAATAATTTGAGTAATTACAAAAATAGTATAATGATAATTTATTATCAACATCACCATCATTATAACCCATTATCTCCTGTCTTAGTTGCCTCATGAGTAACGCTTTATTGATCTCACTTGTGAGGTTCAGACCACTCTTCGGACAGTTGACTAAACATCATCAATAAGCATAAATTTCTATAACAGAATCAATAGTTACGAAGTCAGATATTGAAAATATATACAGTGTGATTCAAAAGTCGCGCGACATGGGACATCTCCGTTATTAGTGTAAGTACAAAAAATAGTTTCAAATAAATGTTTTAGATATTGATACGTGTAGTTCATGTGCAAAATTTTAAGAAAATCGTAAGAGCCATTTTTTGAGAAAATTGCAACAAACATGTTCGCGTTTCAAGTAAAGTACCAGTTTGGTTAGGGAAAACGCATCCAAAACTTAGGTGCCATATCTCTGGAGGGTATGAGACTTAAATTAGAAATGTGGTTTGGGTCGCGCATCGTAATTAATAAATTGTGTTTTTGTGTTCACACGTGAGTAAGTTGAGAGTCACAATGACAAACTGAAACATTTTTTAACTCTTGAACTTTCACGACCTGTGTAATTGTTCCACATGCACACAAATGGAGTAACTGTTCAAATTGGTGGCCATTTTGTTGACGGCACATCCATACACGGTTGAGGTAACTGCTCCGTACATTACGTAACACTGCAAGTGTTATTTGTGCACATTCTCTCCTGATATTTCCCTGCAGTTCATCCAGTTTTCGGGGTCTGTTGCTGTAAACTACAGACTTGAGATGTCCCCAGAGAAAAAAGTCAAGTGGCGTTAAATCTGGCGACTTAGGCGGCCATTCCCCTGGATCCCTGCGACCGATCCAACGCCCAGGTATAACTTCATTCACCAATTCGCGGACTGTCAATCTTAAATGCGGTGGTGTTCCATCCTGCTGAAAGAAAAACCCACGTCTTCTTTCTAGGGGTACTGGAGCAGTGAGCTTGTTGTTCAGAAACACGGGACCGATGACAACATCCCCGTGTATGCCACACCACACATTTAATCTTGGGTTAAACTGATTATGAGCCTCTATAGCTAAGTGGGGGTTCTTGGTTGCCCAGTACACAGCGTTATGTCGATTCACTGTTCCGTTCAAATAGAAACAGGCCTCATCGCTTCAACAAATATCAGCTTCAAGGTTTGGCTGGTGGGTTCGTCGTTCAAGAAACCACTCACAGAACTGCACCCGCATATCTTTGTCATCCCCATGCAGTTCCTGCACAAAGTGCATAAGATAGGGATGGAAATGATTGACGGATAGTATCCTGGACACGGAAACTTGACTGGTGCCAGATTCTTGCGTAACTTCCCTGGTTGACCGTGATGGACTGACTACCAGCTTAGCTAGTACACTAGCTGCGTTTGCATCCCCTGTTGCTGTACGAGGCCGCCTTGAACGTTTTTTTTTTGTCGTGGATACTACCTGCTGTCTTGAACCGTTCCATTAAACGACCAATGCTTCCGTGATGTGGGGTAGGTTGATCTGGATGCCGTCTGTGATATTCTTCTGCTGCTTCCCATAGACTCAGGCCTCCCGCATGGATGAGAACCATTTCCACCCTCTCAGGAATTGTGTACATTGTCTGTTGCAACCCGGTTCACTGTTGAAACTAGCACTTACTCACCTGTCTACACAAAAAACACAATTTATTAATTACGTTGCACGACCAAAACCACATTTCTAATTTAAGTTTCGTACGCTCCAGAGAGATGACACCTCAGTTTTGGATGCGTTTCCCCTAACCAAACTGGTACTTTACTTGAAACGCGAACATGTTTGTTGTAATTTTCTCAAAAATGGCTCTTACGATTTTCTTTAAATTTTGCACATATACTACATGTACCAATATCTAAAACATTTATTTGAAACTATTTTTTGTACTTACACTAATAACGGAGATGTCCCATGTCGCGCGACTTTGAATCACCCTGTATAGCTACATATACAGTAAATGAAGAACTATACTTCGTTCCATAATATCTGACAGGAGACGTAAACATTGCCGTAGAGGAGTAGATAAGTGTAATTGCTATTGGACCATTGGTAGAGGTCTCATTCCAAGCTTGTCTTGAAGTTTGGGCGGTTTTAAGTGTTCTACCCCCCCCCCCAACTTCAAGATAAGCATGAATCTTTCAACATATTTTTTATATGTAAATACTGTGATAGCAAAATGACCCTAACAGTCATGCACCTAAAATCAATAAAAAAAAAATTGGAATTTGAGTCAGTTGAGCGCAACTGTCTGCAGTAAAACGGATTCAGTATCTGTCTGTCGTATTTATTTTGAGTTTCTTCCTGGAAATTACCGAAAAAGCTGTTCTTTAAAATTGCGCAATTTTAATTGCATATCCGCAAAACAAGCAAGTATTTGTGATACCATACGGTATCAGTTTTTAATACACTGGAATGAATAAAAATTCTTTTTGTCGAATTATGTCGACCAGAAATCAAGTTTCCTTATAAATCCGTCGATTTTATCTATGGTTGTAACTATGTTAAAGTCTTTCCTTGCAAACTGCTATTCAAAGTGTTAAAATGTTTCCAAGGAAGGCCAGTCTAAGAAGCCAAAGAAACCTGGAAAACAAGTTTGCGTATTCCGACTTCTCGTCTTGCAGGTACCGGTACATAAGAAGTTGGGTTGTATCCATAGATTTTGAATAAAATTGTTGTTAGTTTCGATTTTACATGAATTTGTATTTTTCGAATGGTGATGGGGAGTCGCGCCTTCAAAATATTTGGGAACCTCTGGTCTAAGATGTTGCACTGTCTCTTCGGAAGTTGCGATCTGTCTGGCTTTTTCTTCTTCCCTATGCTGCCCATTTACGGAGAGTTTTAAACTGCTATAGATAGTCTTACAGTTACACTGAATCAGTGTTGTCGTTGGCACAGTAACACCAGAAACTACTTTGTCAACATCAATGCAGAATATATATATATATATATATATATATATATATATATATATATATATATATATATATATATATATAAATTTTGCTTCCAGATACAAATATTGAGACATACAAACGAAAAGTACATTGGAACAAACTGAGTGAGTCAACCGAAAACCTTTCATCTTCTCTGTATATTTTAAAGCATCATTCAATTTCCAAAGTGTGACATTCTTTTTCGATAATTCTTTATAATACAGTGAACATCTCTCGTTTTCGATATGAAGAAGAATGTTACAAATGTCGTCTTCTGTTACAGAATCTGCGATGGGTGTGAGTGTTAATGCTCAGAAAGATGACAGTTCAGAGTATGCCAAATCTGTGAGAGGGTAAGTATATTGAATTTTCAAATACAATCTTCATTTGAATTCTCCTCTTCATATAAGCGTTTTATTTTAATAGCATTATAGTTCAGATATCTATATCATCCTACCGTATCCTTTATATCGGGTATACTGTCGAAATTTGGCTCCTCTGTGAGTGGATACGAACAGCTAAAGATGTTGGCATGTGAACAATCAGTTCCGGTGAGAATAAAAGTCATCAAACGGCTCCGATTACTAGAGCAGTACTTGAAATTTTTCATATTTTTTAAGTTGGTTATTTAAATAGATAGATAGATGGATTTATTGAGTAGGCCTAATATTATACATAAAGGTTTTTATATTATCATAGTTTTCTCTAAAATCCAATGCACGGGTCTTCTGACCGTACGTGCTTTGTACCTAAAACAAGTCCTACTTTGTAGGTTTCACCCCCCCCCCCCCGCCTATGATTATATCCAACTACTCTCTAAAAGAACACACATATTAAAATGAAAATGGCACACAAAACATATTATAAGTTGGTTATTTAACGACACTGTACCAACTACGAGGTTATTTAGCTCGATAGAATTGGTCATAGCGAGATAGTATTTGGCGAGAAGGGCCCGAGGATTCGCCATAGATTACCTACATTCGCATTACTGTTAAAGAAAACCTCGGAAAAAATCCCACCAGGTAATCAGCCCAAGCGGAAATCGAACCAACGCCCGAGCGCCGCTCCGGATCAGTAGATAAGCTCCTCTACCGACTGAGCTACACCGGTGTTTATCATCTTATTGACACTCTGCAGTCCATCGCGTGAAGTTATTCTGATTTTTTAAAATTCTTTTCCAGTTATTGTAGCTTGCCGTGTCTTTAAGATAGCTATCCCACAAATAAAAATGACGCGAGTTAAGATCGGAGGAACTCGGTGACCACAAATTACGGCTTAGTATCAGATCAACATAGATTTCAATATACACTGAAATTGGCACTGTGTATGGTTGTACTGTCATTTTTAAAGTATCCATATAATGTCTTCTCTTAGTTCGATGAAGAACAGCCTACAATTTCCTCATTTAGGTTTCCATCCTTAGTGCTATTATGTAGTAAAATGTTGGTCTTAAAATTTTTAAAACTAACTTCACACCAATATCGTGAAGTTCAGTAGAAACACTGCTTCTTCTGTTCTTCTTACTAAGGAAATTTCTTGTTCTCCACGCTTTTCTTGCTAATATCTGAATTGTGTTTCTGTGATATATTGCAACTCATCATCATCATCATCATCCTTCACGAATTAGGCCTCTGTAGACCTGTTTCGGCCCCATCTAGCAGTCTTCTTAACGGTCTTCCTGGTCGACGATGTCCTCTAGGTTTATATTGCATTATATTGCAACTGTCTTATGAATTTAACCCCTAATACGGAACTTAACTAATTATTTAGTATATTTTATATATATACATACACATAAATTGCATACATTTTATCTTTCCATGCTAGAGTACGGGACCAGAGTCGGCAGTAAATAACTACACGCACTGCTATTCAAGGACACGCATTCACTGATAAGGCAGTTGACTATTATTGTGTGCAGTGTTGAGTTTCATTTCTCTGTATGTTGCTTGAGTCATGATTCAGAGATTTAATACAGAGAATGAAATTTTAATTTGCCGTGGCTTTAAAAAATACGAATCCCTTTCTCAGTGTCGTAGTGAATTTCAAGAACGTTATCCTAGGTTCGATCCACCTGAAAGGACTACGTCATAAAATGGTGAATAAAGTCAAGACTGCGGGATCTGCATTAGACAAGAAACGAAGACGAAGACGAAGACGAAGACGAAAATTTGGATGATATCGATGTTCGATTAGATCAATCTCTGCGAAAATCCCTCACGAAGTTAGCACAACAAGTTGAGGTCAGCCGTATATCAGCACATAATGCTACAAAATTACTGAAAAGAGAAGAAATAGTCAACACTTCGGAAGCAGAGCTGCAACGTGTGAATCAAAAATATGTGTTTAGACACTGCAACACCTGCCTTGCAGCAAATGGGTAACGCTTTCAACATCGTATTTGGAAAGATAAGCATTTTTTAGTACATTCGCAATTTATCATTACAAAAACTGTCATATCTACGGCTTATCTCGCATGTTCTAGACTCATAACCAGGCTTAGGGGTTCTTAATCACTAAATACAGAATGATAGGACCATACACAGCGACGTCGTAAGCTACAAACTACCCCCCCCCTCACTTTGCATAGTCTGTTGACGTTTGCAATCAAACATTGTGCTGCTGTCTTCAACCTCAAGTGAAAGTTCTTCCGTGTCTCATACTCTAGTGGTACTGGAGAGTTCGAATATATAAGTGGAACTACAAATTAAAATGTAAAACAATACAGCAACATGTTGAGGAATTCGGTCCTAATTATTTTTCTTCTAACGGCGATATGATAGAATACGAACTGTGTAATTCGAAAATAAGAGGGAACAAAAAATGTAATACTGAACAGCATTTCCGTGGTAAAATACATCGTCGACAAATTCAGTTCTTGAGTTCAAACGAACAGTAGGGAATAATGCCCTCTACCGCATATCTAAGCACACAATCCGAATTTTTTGCAGTCTTGTGTCACATAAGGTACGGATTGATATCCGTTAAATAAATTACAAAAATCCATTTTTTAAGAGATTCATGGAAAAATGTACAAAATGCAGCCGCTCAAGTGAAAAAATACTTGTTTAGGCCTATGTAAGAGACACATTGTGCTTCACTGTAATGACTGCATGCATGATAGCAATTGAGAATAAATATCTAAGCCTAATAGCCTAATATCTTAAGATACAAACTTTTACGTATTCATCTTGTAAATATATACAACACTATTCATATTGTACATATTGTAAATATTGTCTGTATTATCTATAACTTATATATTCTATATTGTCTTCTACTACTAAGATTTCAAATCATCCGTCCTCAAGTGAGGTTGACCACTGGGATCCGGAATTAACAAAATATAAAAGATAAAGGGAAATGAAACGAGCAAAATACTGATTTGATTTGTACGTTAAAACAAAAATTTACGTGTTAACATATGGATGATAATGTAAAATTTGAAGAGAGGCCTTCAGAATTTCCATTACAATCTTCTGAACCTCATAAAAGGGAATTTTAAAGGATTTAAGGATTTTACATGTAAATTTTGGTAAACAACCCCTCGCTCTAAATAGTAAGCCAGCAACATCCCAGTTGTAAAGCGAAATTCCATATTTTTCACTGAGGTATGGAAGACAAGGTATATATTTAGCTCGCTTGTCATCATTTATCTGCAGTGCTTGATTCGTGTCTCGTTCAAAGCAAATCGTATGGTCTAAGACCATCGCTTTCTGGGTTCTTCTATTGATGGCAATTGTATCGACTCTTCTATGAGATGCATCTTCAGACACACAATAAATCTCCTCTGTACTTCCCAACCTCTGTTTCTTAGTACGCTGGAAATTGCTGTACGGGCACGATGGTGTCTGTTGTTATGCAGTAGCTCTCCCTTCTTACAGAACTCCAGTACGTGGCCAAGTGTTTCAGTCTCGCTGCAGCCGGGATGGCGACAACGGGTAGTACTGAAGGTTCTGTCAGGGACAGATCTCACTGCGGTGACGTTGCAAGACATCTTGATGGTATTGATGTATTCCGAGGACGAAAGACACTTTTTAGAAGAGATCCAGGAGTTTGCTTTGGGGCATTCTTCAAATGTACAAATACCTTTGCCTTTATGTGGGAGCTGGCACCATGACTGGAATGATTGTTTTCTCTGAGATGTTTTCCTTTAGTTTGAGGAGCAATCTTCAGGCGCGTGAGAGATGTTTTCTTCTCCTCTTCTAGATTTTTCATGTGATGTAGATGTGAATCATTCACGTGTTCCAGTCGCCTACACTACTACACAATATGAATATAGAAATATAAATTTACAATTTTTCATTAGTTATAAAATCCATACATAACTTTTTAAATTTATACTAGAACTATTAGAATTGACAAGATTAGGATATTTAAATATAAATTTGTTGTATATTCTTGGGCCTAAATTACTACTATGATTGAATACTGTAGTAGTGTTGCATTTTTGTTCCAACAATCTTAAAGTATTCATACCTTTTGTTTCATAACTATGAGAATACAATTCAAAATTATTTCGATTTTCATGTATGAATTTTATTAACACAATATAATGAACTTATTTTATTTTAAAAACATTAAAACCTAAAAACAATTTTTGAGAAGGAAAATGAATAGGTTTATGAACACATATTTTAATTAATTTCTTCTGTAATAAATTAAGTGGATTAAAATTGGTTTTAAATAAGCCACCTCAACCTGTAATTCCATACATAATTACCGATTGAAGTAAAGTTAAGTATATTGTGCGTAATAAATTTATTGACAAGTTATTCCTCAATAAAACATATATTATTTTACATAATTTATTACAAAGGTAATGAATGTGTTGATTCTATTTTATTGACTCTCTAAAATTATGCCTAAATATTTAAATTCAGAGGACTCCTTAATAATCGGACATTTACATTGTATAAGATAACAATCAGAGTTATGTAATTTAATACTTAATGTAGATGTAGAACGTTTGTTACGTTTTTTAGATAATGAAAATGGAATAATTGTGGTTTTATTTTCGTTGATAGAAAGATAATTTATGTCAAATCATTTTTATCAATTGAAGTCCATTATTTGAATTATATATATATATATATATATATATATATATATATATATCATACCAAGTTTTTCTACCAAAAAGTAAAATTGTTTCATCTGCATAAGAATAATGAACACCATTGTATTGTTGTAAGTCAATTTTTATTAAGTCGTTAATATTTGGTAAAAATAAAATAAGGCCAAGAACTGTGCCTTGGGGAACACCTATATTAATAATTGAAGGTTCACTTGAATAATTGTCAATCTTTGTTATTTGAATTCTGTCGTTGAGATACGATTAAGCAGTCCTAATAAGTCTAATTTCACGATTAAGATATCATGTTTCACTGTATCAAATCCTTTTCTTATCTCCAGGAAAATATCAATACATTTGTTACCGTGATCAAATTCTCTGACAATTTTTTAGTAACTTGATATTTTGCATTATCTGTACTGAATTTTTTTCGAAAACCAAATTGATTATCACTTAATATATTATGTTTATCAAGATAATTCATTCATCGAACTTTAATACATTTTCTAGTCATTTTGAAATACATGAAAATAATGATATTGGTTTATAATTGTTCATATTCTTTTTGTCTCCTGTTTTAAAAAATAGGTTTCACAATTACATTTTAAATTTATTTGGGAATTGACCATTTAGAGAACATAAATTAAAAGTATGAATTAGAGGTTTGACAATATAATTTATAATCATCTTAAGTATTTTAACACTTATATTATCAGAACCAGGTGATACATTATTTCTTTAAGTTTTGGCTATATTGATTATTTCATCATCTGTTAAAGAATAGGCCTACTTAGAAGAAAAATAACTAATTCCTTTTTTCAAGTATATAGGACTAAGCATCACAATTCATACAAACTTCCAGACTTTTGAGCCAGTGGTCATAGCATAGGCGGAGAGAGAAGGGTTTCCTTGGGGGGGGGGGGAAGCAAAAGAATAGAATCCTCATAACGGGGTTAAGGGGAACATCATTTACCTCCTCCTCCCGTTATAGCTTGACCGTGGTGCAATATATCGGAATATTTGAATTTGAATTTATTTATTTAATACTTTACACTTGAGCTACATTAGGCATTGCAGTCCGAAAGAGCAGAACCTCGTGCTCGGGCGCAGCAATGATTATTTTATGATTATTTAAAGGTATTTTCGAGGGCATGTTTCTTACAATGTTACATATACATCCGCGATGTTTCGAACCAAATTGTAGCCTATAGGACTTGAATTGTAGGTCTACTACAAATTATAATAGGGGATAATTTAAAACAATCTCCCTCTATTTCTCTCTCATACAGAAACACATGCATACATCTATAAAACTACGTAATAGTGCTACCAGAAACTTTTTTATATCGAAGTTTACCTTCGTGAAAATATCATATGAAATATAAACTCTAATTATTTTATTTAATCTCGTCTTTAAGTTTACACATTATACCGGGATCACTTTTCTTTTTTCTGCATTGTTGTTATTCATATTTCCCCAAGTGGCGGTCTGAACGCCTGCAGACTTCTAACACATGAGTACAGGCTGTTACAAAAGAAAATTTACAGTGCTTCCATTCCTCAAATAAGTATAGAAATTCTTATACATTCAGAAATTGGAAATAAATAGGCCTATTATAGTACAGATATGATCTGAAGACATTAATTCACCAATTTAAGCACAGAAACTTAATTCTAAACAAAAACAAAAAAGGTCTTTTGAATTCAATATTTTCTAACGTTAATATAAAAAAAGAGTTCAGATCCAGTTTGGGGGCGCAGTGGCCCCCATACCCCTCATAACTCCGCCTATGGTGACTATTAACATTGTCAACTGAAGAGAGTAGGCTGGTGTTGATTATTAACGGAGCGCTCGTTATTAAGCATCTTTAACAAAATATAAACTCGGAAACCTTGTAATTCTCAGGTAACCTTCTATTAATATATTTAAGAAAATGTTAGCTCTAAGTCCAGATCTTGTTATTATATAATTTCTGTTCATATATTAACAGCTAACTCGAAGTTTCATATTGTTGTAGATCTATCAAATTTTAATATTTTGAAATTCTATCTTTAATATCTTTATTACCCTAACACATAATATTTTCCTATATTTACGATAATCATAGAAAGTTAAAACTGATTTCAGCTACATCAAGTTTTGTATTCAAGGATAGGTAATTAAATCGAATTTCACAACTATTTTACTTTCTCACCAAGTATAAATGGAAAGCAGTAAAAATTATTTATGGTTATAATTTTTTTAAGTCTTCTGGTGGTGCAATTTTAGAAATAATAGTCTTGAAAAAGAATGTAGATAAGAATATATAAGGTGTAACTAAAATTTATGTGAGAACTTTAGAGGCATATTCCTCTCTTATATAGGATTTAAAAATTTTATATGAACATTGGTCTGGAAGCACTTTATTTCCTTGTTAAAGCCCTTTTTCTACAATTGTGCTTATATTGTATGATGATGAACATTATGACTTAAAAATAGCATACCATATAGAAGTCTGTTTCACAGAAAGTTCTCAAAATGGCCTTCGTTAGCACGGATACATGCATCAATCTGTCATCATATTGAATCTCGAATGCACTGATGTATCCTGGAGATTGTCGTATTGTATTGCAGCCTTCCAATATTGGGGCTCGAAGGCTCTCTTCACCTTGCACCGAGTGCCATACACAAACTCTTTTAAATTGATCCACAAATAGTACAAGTCCTGTGGGTTTAGGTCCGGAGAGCGCGGAGGCCATATACTTGGCCCACTCTATCTATCTCTCACGGAACCTTTGATTTAGAAGTCGTCCAACATTGGCACTGAAATAAACAGGAGCTCCATCATGCGTGAAGTACGTGCTTCGTCGTATTGCTAACGGCACACATGATGTAACAAAACAGGTAAGATGTAGACTACTCTAAGGACACTTTTCATCTTTCTCCGTTGAACCTGTATGCAAGAACGTGATGTCTCACTGTAGCGTCAGCAACAATTCGAGCCCAGACATTGACAGAGAATCCTTGTTGATTACGTGCTTTAGGATTCTCGTCTGCCCATATATAGTGATTGTGAAAATTCACAATCTGATCACGTTGAATTTTGAGCACTTCCTGACATATCAATGTGGTATAGTATTTTTATTTGACAATGTATACGGCATCATACAATGTAATCAGAGTTGTATAAGAGGTATAACAAGAAAGTAAAGCTTTACCCTTCCAATGTTCATTTAATATTTTTCATCCCCTGTATAAAAGGATTATGCCATTAAATTTTTGACATATATTTTAGTTACAATCTGTATATGAACTGTCACAGAATGAATAATAATAATAATAATAATAATAATAACAATAATAATAATAACAATAACAATAATAATAATAATCATCATCATCATCATCATCATCATTAGCGATGGTAGATTTTAGCAACTTGAAATTAAAAATTTAGGATTTTAGAAATCAAATTTAACATTCTAAAGCTCTTTTATTGTTGGAATTAGCATTTTTAATAATAATAATAATAATAATAATAATAATAATAATAATTTATTTTAGCTGGCAGAGTTAAGGCCGTAAGGCCTTCTGTTCCACTCAACCAGCAAAACTATACATACATATGTATCAACTTACAAAGAATTCAACAATTTGATTTAGATAAGAGCTACATGCATACAAGAGTTATTTACGAATTAAACAACAAAATACTATGAACTATTAATTAAACACTTTGTAGCGCTTTGGGCTGAAACATTTTTTATATAAAGTTTGGTGGTAGAATTTGTGTCATCACTCATCAATATGTTAACAGATAGGTACTTTTCTAGATATTACAGTTAAAATTGTTGAATATTTTAAGTAAGTAAAGGATCACAATATAAAATTACAGTGAAATTGTGAATATTAAAAAACATGCCAAAAGATACGATGTGGTTTTATCCCGACCCATTTTGTTACTCAATTATAAGTGCCAGCTACCACATACAGATCGCATAGGCAGGCAATATTGTACCACCAGACAGATTATAAAACCCTAAAATAGCAGTATAAGTAACAACAAAAAGGATATCAGGTAGGTCCCATTCCTGTGCTATTTATGTTATAAAAGCTAACATGGATGGGTTATCAAACTATTTATTTAAAAAGAAATGTAAGAACCTGTATGTGGCGGGGCCTTTAGATAGACTCTGATTTCTTCTACAGGAACACAAAAATGTCTCATAAAATGTAATTTTGCTCTCATTTTGCAAAAACACATATATTTCGGCATTTTATCGCCGATTAAAGAACTACACTAATCTACTTAACATAAGCTTACTTTCAAACAAAAAATTGTGTATTTTGACACCATTTGGGCACATTTCGCATTTACTGTGATCACATCCTGTAACGAGTTTCAATCTAGTAACTTATTCTATTTGGGTCTTCAAATGAATTCCACCTGTTACTAGTTTCAAGGGACTGATAAGTGCTTCTTTTCCTTGAATTGATACTGGATAATTAGGCGTGTGAATTTATCTTCAGACATTGTTGGGATATATTGTATCAAATTTATATTATGTTTTGAGTTTTTTTATAGAATTGATGTAATTTCTATACGAATTATGAATACCTATTCAGAGAAGTTGAATTGTAAATGTTTCCTATATGGACGGAACAGGTCATATCGGCCTACTATGATGATGATGATGTAATTTATAATTTTTGTGTCATATTTTTACTTATTTTATAGCCGATTAAGGTGTACCTCTGTTTTTCCTAGGAATTTCATTTCTGGTACCATTAATCTATTCTGTCCTGTTTCGAATAGTCAAAATTTTACTTTCATACATTAACTTTAGAATTACTATTGTGTTGCAGTCTTTTAATCTGTTTCTTTGTTAATTGGATTTGAATATATGGGTATTATTCTATAAGCGTACAAGTGTCAGAAATTTTGTAATATTAACTTCGATATTTTTTTTTCGCCTTGTACGAGATAGTTAAGCTTACTGATTTGTTAAGGAATTTTATTTTAAAATGTAAGCTTCCTTTATACAAGATGTAACTTAAAAATTTTTCTATTTTGGATTTACTTTAATACATTTTCATTTCGAAATATATTAGAGTATTGTTTCATATATATAAATATACATACAGCTCTTTTTTTTTTAGATTTTTTAATTACATGTAATTATTTGATCTTCAGCATACAATAAAATATTTAAAGATGTGTGATTTTGAGTTACAGTTCTTTGATTGTTTGTATATACTTTTATTTCATTTTATGACTATTTTATTCATAGAGAAGATATGGCGAGATTCTTATGCCTTCGGTCAAGATGACGCTAGGCATAGACATAGGCATATCCATGCCTAAGAAGGATACGAAAAACGACTGTGGCTTCCACGAGACATCAGAGTTACAAAACAAATTATCTCTCTGATGTCTGTATTGATTAATCTTTTATATTAGTTTAGTTAAATAAAATTATAACATTTCAGAAATCCAGCTGTCCTAGTAATAATTATAATAATTGCACAATTTTTTTTTCTACAGTAAAATAATGACATAAAACAAACTCCAAATTTAATGTAAAAATTACGTGGAAATAGAAGAGGGATTATGAGTGGTAAAATCCATTGTTTAGCCCTTACAGTCTCCCATCGACGAAAGACAACGTGAAATTAGAAGTATAAAATCTGTGTAAATGCCTTTAACTTCCCCGACATTTTCTCCCATACCTAGTGTATTGCCTCAAACAAGCATAAATATTCTTACATTATAATGACTAGGGCGAAATGGACAGAATGGTAAAATAGAACCCTAAAACTATTGATAAACTGTGATAATTCCTGTTGGAGGCCAAGGGAAAAATAACGTCAGAGGTGTTGAAGAAAGTAATTGCAAAAATTCCACACATCTTTATAAAAATTGATAGTTATTGGCAACCATTTGCATAAAAAATCTTTAAATTCTTATGTGTTAATTCAGAGTAGATCTAAGTCTAAACTTTCTGTCGTGACTGTATATTATTGAATAAAATATCCATGTAATAGCATCAGTTGTATCAATAGTTGCCATTTCATTTTCTTCTGCTAAAATTTACTGCATAAGAAAGGACACCGTGTGAAGCGAGTGAGTGGAAATACGTATTATAGATTTCAAGCCGGGAAAATCATCTTTTGTGGGTCTACTGCTTAATTTATCAACGCATTACACTTTCTGAAGTTCCTTCTAAAGAGACGTGCTATAGGACTATTTGTACTATCCTATTAAGAAATTTCTGTTTTTTAAAGTGTAATAATGACCTTCTAGTTTTAATTCGAACTTCGATTTGAACAGCAATAACGTTCAGTCGAAAAGAGTGCTTTCTTCATCTCATAATTTGCTTATTTTGCAGCATGTCACATGTGATCATGATAAGGAACTTCTCGCCTTGGCAACATTCAGATCTGATATTCAACCTCTCCCCACTCGGCAAGTTGAGTAGGAAGTGCTTGACCGTAATACATGGCATGACGGACTATGTCATCAACAAGAGGAAGAAGGAAATTATGCAAGATATGAAAGAAAGGAAATGTGAATCTGGCGAAGATATTGTCTTCGGTACGTATGGTATCATGCTAAGTGCTAATTCAGAAATATTAAGTACTAATCCATAATACACAGAGTCATCATCATCATCATCATCATCATTATCATCGTCGTCTTCAGCGTCATCGTCACTACTAGGCCTGTAACTTTTTCCCCTTCCTCTTTTTCTTCTTCGTGTTGCTTGCTCTTTTCCTTTCCTCTTAATCTATTCCTTCTTCCTTCCCTTGTGGGGAGGATAATATCGTACGTCTCCTGGAGGGAAAGAATCTGCAACCAAGAAGTGATGACCCGGACAGACATGAAGAATACAGCGGTCCAAACTCTACAACTGACGTAGAAATGGGGCGGTCACGTGCTGAGGCTCGAACAGTCAAGATGAACCTATGCATCAACTGTATGAAACCCGAGAATAGGGAAGAGAGGTCAGGATAGACCGAGGCGGCGTCAGTCAGATCTGTTCAGAGAAACAACAGGAGCAGTATGGTCCAGAACAGCTATACACCGAGAAGACTGGTGAAATCTAGAAAGAAGAGCGCTTGAACCCAAAACAATGTAAGTATGAGGGACTGAGCGGGGATTCAAATTCGAGTTGCTCAGTTCTTGGGTTTGCTCTGTTCACCCCATTGCTTTTAGTCCTTTCTTTTCCTCCACTCCTAATTTCTTCATTCCTTCCTACATTCTGCTTCTCCCTTTTCTTAATCTCTGTCTTCATCTCCTCGTGTCATCTACGTCTCTTCCCTTGCTGCCATTCCTTTTCTCCATCACTATCTCTTTTCTTATCCTTTTCCCCCACATTCCTGTTCTCTTTTAAGGCCCGGGCTCTAAGACTTTTATTCTCTTCAAAAAAATCTCAATTTTTAACTACAGTGGAAGCTCTTAAGTTCGACAGAAATCAAATGCGACCATTCTATAGTTCTACTGCTTACGAAGGAGAATTAGACATGCCTCTATACGGGCACTAAGAAATGGGTTTGCCATTTGAATGGGAATTGGTTCTGTGTCTTGTAGTGATACTTTTGTTAAAGGAAAATAGAATATTTTATTGATTAGGACATCCATAGTGATCACTGATTTAAAATTAATGACCTCTTCTTTTCCTATTTGAGAATTGTGCCGTTTGTGAAACGGAACTGTCGAAACCCACTGTGGTACTAGAAGCGCCCACACAAGTCTCGGGGCGGGCAGTAAATGAAAGTACAGTACTGTATTCGTTGATGGCTAACCAATAAGAATTTGTATTCATTTCACCTGCCACACCCACTACCCTTATTGGACTGAACTTTCAATTCTGTTTTGTCGAACTTAGGAGAGTCCACTGTACTTATACTTTCTTAGTCTTCTTCTCCTTCTTCAAAGAATAGGTTGTTTAGCTTCTTTCTCCAATCACCGCTCTTTATATCTATCCACGTCTCTCTCCCTCCTTGTGTGAATAATTCAAAACTATCAGAGGGTGATGTTGAGTAGTATCCTTTTTTATAGTCTGATATGTTGAATTAGCTTGGCATTTCGAGGGCCGAACCCGGAAGGATTCATGTAGGCCTACTTAGGCTTAATTACTTTGACCCATTGTGAGCCCCATAGGTCCTTTATGCGATTATTGTTCAAGTCCAACAAGTGGCTTGGGAGGTGTTCGTGAATCCAACGCTGACAGGTGAGCCACTCTGCCTTAGCCCTTAAAAGGCAAAGTCCCATTCTCAGACGAGTACCTGGTAAGCCTCAAGTCTCTTAGTCCCTAATCCTCCCTATATTAGCATTGTACTACCTCCTAACACTTCACCCCAGCCAATTTTTAACTATTGCAGGTGATAGAAGAAATGAGGGGAAAGTGGAGTGTTGGTGGAACGAGGGAAACAGCAGTACTAGAAGAGCAGTATTTTATGTTGTCACTTCTAAATTGTTTTGGCTTGAATGGACCGAAAGTTTTCAGAATCCTCTGTCAATATTGTCTAACTCTTGATATCCATTTTATTATTTCATTGCACAGAGTTTAAAGAGAAAGATTTCAGATAAAGCAAAATAACGATTTCAATATTTTCACGGAAATACACGTGACTCTTATAACATTATTTAAAACTTACATTATTGTCTACCCAGTTTTCGACGAGGTCAGAAGTGCATTTTCCATTATCACGTAGAGCCTGAATGTTTCTTAACTTCGCACCCCTATTAACAAT
Source organism: Periplaneta americana (assembly GCF_040183065.1). Taxonomy (NCBI): domain Eukaryota; kingdom Metazoa; phylum Arthropoda; class Insecta; order Blattodea; family Blattidae; genus Periplaneta; species Periplaneta americana. Next base: position 130,798,743 of record NC_091131.1, on the reverse strand, counting down.
GTTTGGCGGCCACTTAGGTTTTTACGGAGGAGAAACTCCAATCCTTGTACTACAGCCGGTGGCTTATTGATTGAGCTTACCATTCCTGTACTGTGAATTTTGTCGCCGAACAGCCGCGCTCTTCAACATATACCTACAGCACGTTGCACTATGAACTTAGCCAGGGCTATGGTAATGACAATGATGTTTTGAATTTATGATAGCGATATGAGTGGGATGTCCAATGCCGAAACTTACCCAGCAATTATGCTTCAACTGGTTGAGGGAAAACCTCGAAAAACCCCCAGCCAGGTAACTTATCCTAACCAGGATTGAGCTCAGGCTCGCTCGTTTCACGGTCAGACGTGTTAATCGTTATTCCACAGCGGTAGACAGCCTCTTAGTTAATACACTTCGTTTGCTGGCACTTTCTTTTCATTTCAACTCCAGTTCAAAATTTGTGTGGGTTAAAACGTGATTGATATCATAAAAAAATTAGGAAAAAAGTTCTAAACACAAATTATGCTCTTAGAGATTTTGGGAACGTACGACATGTTATCTATACCCGAATATTAGTATGACACTAGACTTCGCAAACTGACTGACGGAAGGACAAAATAAAAGTTGAAATTTGTTGCTTATTATTATTATTATTATTATTATTATTATTATTATTATTATTATTATTATTATTATTCATTCTGAAGCTACAAATTATATTAAATAACGAAATAGAATGAAACTAGTGGAAAAATTGAAAGAGGATGTTCAGAATTCATGGATTAATCGTACATAATCTAGCGCGACTGGATGTTACATTTAATTATGAGTTTTATTTTTCGTGGCAACGACAACCTGTTCTAACTTATGTAATGAAAACACCAGATGCCGTTAGTCTTTAAGGTTGAAATTTGTGTCATATAAAATCCCCAAAAATTATTCATACAATCTAAGGACATGAGGGTTTTCCTTAAGAGTATCTTCTTCTTCTTTTTCTTCTTCTTCCATATTGGCTACCAAGTCTGTTCATTCAGAGACAATAATTCAGTCATCTCTTTGTGGTCTTCCTCGGCTCCTTTTCATTTTTTCGGAGAGTTGTCCCTTACAATCTTCACTATCCTATCTTCTGGTATTCTATCAACGCATTTCTTCCATTCTGCTCTTCTTCCAGTGTTCCATTCCCTTATAACTTGGAACCCTATACTGCTCCCTAATGACGTCAAAGCTTAAAGACTATTTTAACTATTTTTCTTAGTATGTTTATTTCAATGATTTCAGTAATTTTTATTTTGTTCTTGCTTCAGCTTCATAACTGAATATCAGTTTTATAATAGATTTGTAAATTTGTAATTTTGTTTCCATTCTTGAATATTTATTTTGCCATTTTGTGTCTTTTAATTTGCTGATGCTATGACGTTGTTAGCAGAAAAGGTAACGATAGTAAAGGATATGCTACTGGAGCTAAATGACAGCTGTGAACAGTATGAGTTGAAGAACAAATGCAAATAACACGAAGAACATGGTCATAGGAAGAAAAATACAGAAAATAAACTTGCGAATCCTAAATGAAGCAGCAGAGCAAGTGGACAGCTTCAAATAGGATACTTGGGATGTACTATATATAAGGAGTAACATGAGCTGCTACCAGGAAGTCAAAAGGAGGATAGCACTGGCCAAGGAAGCTTTCAATAGAAAAAAAGAGCGTCTTCTGCAGACCTCCGGAAAAAGAATTAAGGAAGATACTAGTGAAGTGCTTTGTATGGAGTGTGGCATTGTATGGGACAGAAACATGGACATTACGACGAAGTGAAGACAAGCGAATAGAAACATTTTAAATGTGGATATGGAGAAGAATGGAACATATGAAGTGGACAGACAGAATAAGAAATGAAGCTGTGTTGAAAAAAGAATGATGCTGAAACTGAACGGGAAGAGGAAAAGGAATTGGTTGGGTCACTGGCTGAGAAGAAACTGCCTACTGAAGGATGGACTAGAAGGAATGGTGAACGGGAAAATAGTTCGAGGTAAAGAAGATATAAGATGATAGACGACATTAAAATAATTGGATCACATGAGGAAAGGAAGAGGAAGGCAGAAAATAGGAAAGACTGGAGAAAGCTAGGTTTGCAGTGAAAGACCTGCCCTTGGGCAGAACACTAAATGAATGATGAATGAATTGTGTCTTTTAGGCCTCCTGAAATTGTTGCAGCTGGCAGCATTATGAATTTGTTACCGATCTCATATCACATAGAAGAGGACCATTACTAGTTATTTCTGTCTCTTAGATAATTGAATACCATCAGTTCATCACTTATCCTACTTTAAGAGAATAAATAATTAATAAGTATATTGCGTCAGGGGCTCTCGGACTGTGGTACGCGGATGTTTTGTAGGTTTGAGTATATCCGAAATGAAACTATACAATTCTTACGTATTTTCCCCCCACCCTAAATTCGAGACTGACAGTGAAAAAGCTTAGTTCATGTTTTGAAAATATTTTGTATTTTTTTTTAATGTCATTAGCAAATTCGCTGATGTGGTATACAAATGTTTAAAAAAATTTCAATCATCTTGAAGATGTTTTCTTTTGGCCTTTCTTCAACATTTCGTTTAAGGGGCGGCTCTTATTACCATTCAGCTATAATGAGTTATCATTTATGGGCTCCATTTCCACTGACAACGCCTTCCCAGAATAAAAAAATTCCTGGTGAAATCGTTCGCCATGTTCGTCACTAACCGAACCAAGATTATCAGAGGAAAAAATCCTAACGGGAATGGAGAAAATGCATTCTAAGAGACGTTTCGGCCCATTTTACCGTACGCTTTTAACAAATTGTCCACTAATTACTTATAGTATGATTTAAAAGTCAACACCACAGAGAGAACAAAATTTGTTATATTTATTGACACGCTTACTCGACATTTTTACATTTAGTGTTAGAAATAGCTTATTTAAATACTCACAACGACGTTTTTTTATTTTTACTGTATAAGTATTCTATGACGAAGCAAGACACAAACACTCCACAAGACATAGAACCAAAAGCCCTGAGTATATTTAACAGTTCCTCGATGAGTAAATGTGACTAGCAATAAAAACCTTCTGCATTTTTGTGGAGGCTGTAATCGGCTGTATCGGAAGTATGTAGTCCAGCACATTTAGAAAAATTGAGAGAAACCGCTTGGTATGAATATGTTTGAAATTAACCATACAATATGAATGTTTCATGTTTTGCAACCTAAAATTAATAAACGTTCGTTGATTTCATTTCCGATACATTTGGGTCATTGACCGCTAAAAATGCAGTATATTATGTATATATAATATATATGGCGCATATACGGCTTATGGCATACGGAGCGTAATCCGAATCTCAGCTGTGAGCAATCTGATGGCATCACGGTGTTCCGAATTTCAACGATGACGTCACTGATGCTTCATCGGTGTCGCACCGGTTCCATCAGCTTGCAGAGGTGGTGGCAGTCTCCGTCAGCCGCCGTCAGTGAATCTGATTCGTTCTTGTATAGGGCGGGAATTAGCAGACGAATGACATCGTGCACTATTGTGTCAAGGCGGTGTGTTCTGCTTTGTTGTTTGTAATGAGCACAACGTAAAAACAATAGCCTATGTTAATGGCTTATGAGGGAACATATCAACGGACCAGTCATTACTACTGGTTAAAGAAATAAATTGTTTATGCTCTACTTTCTTTGAACGAGATGACAGTACGGAAATTTCGCAAAATCTTGCTAGCGTAGCACGGACAACAACTGGTACAGCCGCCATGATAGCCATCGAACCTTCCAACAGTTTTGTTCCTATTTCACTGCAGCGTGACGTCATTGTTGTCCACCAATCCGGTAAGATTCGGAATACGCTGACGGCAATTGAGTCCTGAGGAAATGACACTGTATCGGCCCGTAGTCGCGTTACGAATTCTTCCCTACTCTACTCCTCTTGAGTTCTTTCTCTATTGCAACGGTCGGCCTCTGTTTACTTTGAATAGTTGGTATAAATAATAAGTAAACAATACTTAACCAATTAAGTTTTACCCTGCCGTCAAACGTATGATAGGGTCGATTGTCTCATAGATGAGGTGGTACAAAAGAAAACACTCAGCATAAATAATCAACTATCCGTTTACATTTATTAATTAACACTTCCGGTGATTGGAAAATGATCAGAAAGGATGCAGTAGAAATACAGTCACCGATAACTCCACCAATGCATCGAAACTGGCATGCCACTAATCGTCACTGAACTGGCATTCACCATTACACACAATAGTAACACCATCTATACCCACAGATTATAAGTATAAGTAACTTGCTAGACAAGTCCAAACTTGTCGGATGTGGCAGAAAGCACTAATACGAAACCAAACACAACCAATGTAAAATACACACTTGACGAATGCCAGCTTATTCGTGAATTACCTACTAATCTGTATGAAATCAAATATACTTCTACCAATCAAAAGAAACATACAATTACTGATGTAGAAAAACCTGTTATAATCTCTGGTAGGCCAGTCTCAAAACCAAACATCAATGGTCTCTCTTCAACTCTCATGTCTCCGTTATCACACAGCACACCACACCACACCACAGCTCGGCCACGCTTCTGCATGTAGTAAGACACTATCCTCGATCGAGCCCCGACTACAGCAGTACACGTCCCTGCCCGGACTAGGTTATCCGTGATCCCATCACAGATAGCCGCTAAACAAAAACCCCCAGCTCTCCACGGCTGTCACACAACCATACTCTTCGAGCGTCGACCCCAGACTGCACCGCGTCAAGCGTCCCTCTCAGGAGAACCGACGCTAATTAATAATTAATTTGAATAGGGCCAATGAAATTCTAAAGGCCATGTCACGTGAATAATTAAATTTGCTCCTTATACGTGAGAAGTAAGAGACCATGAATGGCGGGAAGAAAACAAGCTATCTATAAAAGGAAGAAAGAGATCTAAAATGGCGGAATAGAATGCCATCTATGAGAAGTAAGGGTTAACTAACAACAAGAAAAATGACATAAATAAGGAAGAAAAAAAAAAAAAGAAAGAAACACAGAGTGCCGAAACTAAAACGGCACACTATTTCACTACTCCTCTTTTTATTCATCTTTTCTTCTCCATTTTTCTGTTTCTTCATTTTTATGTTCTCCTTTTTCAGTTCTTCCTTTTTCTCCTTCCTCTTTCCTTTCTCCATTTTTTTAATTCTCTGTTTCTTCTTTATTACTTAATTTCTATTTTCTTGCTTCATTTCTTGATTTCTCTGTTTCTTCTTTTCTTCTTTAGTGTTTCTTTTCTTTCTATATTCCTTCACTGCTCTGTTTCTTCAACTTTCTTTTCATTTTTCCTTTGTTTTTCTATTTATTTGTTCTTTTATACGTTTCCTCTCTTTCTCGATTCTTTAGGCCTATTTCATCTTTGCTTTTTTCATTTCTCCTTGCTATATTTCTTTATTTCCCTATATCCTCTTTTCTTTTTCTTTTTTTTTTTTGTGTTTCGCAATCCATTTCTGCTTCCGCTGTTGTAGGCAGCAGTTTACCGGCTGATGTTACCGTTTTCCTGCTACAAGTAAAACATACTCAAATCAAGTGTTTAAATCTGAGTCAAAGAGAGGACTATCATAACTTCAGTTTCAACCAAAACTTGTTTAATATCCAATGTCACAGAAATAATACACAGATGTTAATTTTTTCACATTAACAATTTTTTCTCCGTAAACTTAAAAATCGATATTTTTTTCTTCTTGAAATGGCGGTTAGGCCGTTCTTGCGAACATCCACTCAGATGTTTGTTCCATTGCATCCTCGTACACTACAATAACGGCTGGATGTGGCAATCAACAACTTCTTTGAAAGCATTGTACAGTCTTACAAACAATTGCTGGCGCACAGATATTTTCAAAATCCCAGAAAGGTGGCATTGCGCGTCATTGAGGACGAGGGACTAGGTTCACAAGCGAACCACTAGTTGAGATAATCACATTCGTACTGTTTCGTTGTGTGTCGTCCCTAAGTAGCTAGAACAAGTGCCAGGGATAAGCATTTAGAGTAAATAAGTAGCGCGGTAAAGACTGTAAATGAAACAAAGCAAAAGAAGGAAGAAAGAAGAAATAGAGAAAAAAGAATTCCAAGGAATGAATGACAGTAGAATCGAACATGCCACTGACTGCATGGGACGAAGGCTCTCTCTCTCTCTCTCCATACGTGACAGAAATGGTCTGCATGAAGTGATACAATACTCCAGGGCTTACTTAAATCTTGAAATTGGACATTAACTTGATTTAGTTTAAATTAATAAGATGAATTTTGCATTAGTTGTGGAAATAAACCATCTTGTTATGCCCTGTAATTTATAAATGAAGTAATGGGGTGTGAAAATCGTTATTCATTTGCTATATTTGACCTACTTCCTTTTATTAATGTATTATATTCAATCGCCACAATGTTGACTAGGGATGTAGGCTTTCGTAATATCACACACGCACGCACGCGCACGCCCACACACACACACACACACACACACACACAGAGAGAGAGAGAGAGATATATACGTTTTCTGCCCATGGGAAGATCTTTCACTGCTAACCCAGCATTCTCCAATCTTTCCTATTTTCTTCCTTTCTCTTAGCCTCCGCATATGATTCACATATCTTAATGTCGTCTATCATCTGATTTCTTCTGCCCCGAACTCTCCTCCCGTTCACCATTCCTTCCAGTGCATCCTTTTTTCTCCGCCAGTGTCCCAATCAATTCCTTTTTCTCTCTCAGATCAGTTTCAGCGTCATTCTTTCTTCATCAACTCTTTCCAACACAACTTCATTTCCTATTCTGTCTGTTCACTTTACACGCTCATTATTCTCCATATCCACATTTAAAATGCTTCTATTCGTTTCCCTTATGCGCCATATAATGCCACACTCCACACAAAGCACTTCCTTAGTTCTTTTTCCAGAGATCCGCAGAAGACGGTCCTTTTTCTATTAAAAACTTCCTTTGCCATTGCTATCCTCCTCTCGGCTTCCTGGCTGCAGCACATGTTACTGCTTTAAGTATTTTGCAAGTGTTTGAAGCTATTCACTTGCTCTACTGCCTCATTTAGAATTCGCAACTTTACCTTCTTTATTTTTCTTGCGACAACCATGGTCTGCATTTACCTTCATTCCATACTGCTCAGCTGTTATTTAGCACCAGTAGCAAATCCCTTAGCATCATCTCCTCTTCTGCTAACAATGCCATATCATCAGCAGATCTTATGCACTTTATTCTTCTGCCTCCTACTTTTACCCCTCCCATGTTCTGAAAATAGTTCTTCACCAAATCCTCCAAGCATATGTTGAACAGGGTAGATGATAAAGAGCATCCTTGTCGTACTCCTCTCCCTACTTCACTTCCTTCAGACATTTCTTCTATCCTGACTTTGACTCGTTATTCAATATTAGGTTACTGAACAGCCTCCTGTCTTTCCAATACAAACTTATTTTCTTCAAGATGCCCATCAGTTTGTTCCAATTCACTCTGTCAAACGCCTTTTTCTAGGTCCACAAATACTATATATACTTCTTTATTCTTCTGGGCCACGGACCACTTCCCTTCCCCCTCTCTTTCTCTTCTACTATCACAAAGAACTTGCTAATTTCTTAGATACAAACCCTGAATTATGATAATAGGGGAACATAAATATATTGTAAGTTCACAGGGCTAACGGCTAACCTGGTTCTAATGAAGTGCACTGGTAGCAATCTAAAACATGGGGGCATGAGATAGTTACTCTGCCTGCCATTAAAAATTCACTTCACTAAATCCCCAAGGTTTAAAATATATATATATATATATATATATATATATATATATATATATATATATATATCTTTCGCCGATTGTTCGTAGTAGTCCAATTGCATCCCTTGTACCTTTTCCTTTTCTGAAGTCAAACTGCTCTTCTTTCAACTGTCTTTCCATCTTAGAATATAAACGTCGATTCAGTATTCGCAGAAGAATCTTCGCCGAGTGCGATATCAGGTTGATAGTTTTGAACTCCTTACACTTCTTGCCATTAATTTTCTTCGGTATTGGTAGCATTGTCTCCGTAAAATCTTCAGGCCATTCGCCTTTCTCATATATTTCGTTGCATAATGATAGAATTTCCTTCTTGTCTTCATCCAAGCATTTCACTAACTCAATAGGGATTCCATCAACTCCTGTTGCTTTCCCATTCTTCATTTCGCTAAGCGCTAGTTCAACTTCTTCTCTTAAAATAGAAAATTCTTTTTCGTCTTCTGATATGGTTGCTTCGTCTTCTATGGCTAACTTATTTGGACGATTCCCTGTCCCATATAACTCTTCTACATATTTTTGTTATTTCATTTTCTATTTCGTCTTCTATCAACCACATGGATTTCCTGTTCTTATTTGTGAAATCGAAACATGTAACTTCACGGTACATTAAATTCTATCTTCCTTTTCTCTCTAGATTCTCTACTTCTTCTACTGAATTCACACAAACAGAAAATGATGAGCACTAATCATCTTAGACTTTTACACTTACAGCAGTTGCTCAAAATGCCAAAATGCGGTGACACACTTCTGAGTATGTTGAACTACTGTTCGAGCAACGTTTGCGAAAGTGTCCTCAGCGATTGCATCACATGCAGTTTCAATTTCTTCCCGAAGTGCTGCCAGAGTAGCTGGTTTTCTGCGGTATACAACATTCTTAAGAATCCCCCGTATGATAGATAAAAGTTCAACGGAGTTAGATCCGGAGAACGCGGTGGAAACTCAATCGGACCTCTTAGTCCTATCCACTGCCCTGGAAGATTGTTATCAAGGTACGCACGTACATCTTAGTGGTAATGTGATGGTGTATCATCCTGTTGGAAGTAAAATTTCTCATTTCCATAGAGTGTACGAATGGCGGGTAAGATGGATGTGCGTAACATGTTCAGATACACTTAGCCAGTTACTGTTCCATCAAAAAGGAATGGTCCAATTAGACCCTAGATGACAACCCATACCAAACATTAATTTCAGGTAAATTAACAGCCTTTTCCACAAACACATGTGGATTGTTTGCACACCAGTAGACACAGTTATGCCAGTTAACAGTTCCGTTCAACTTAAATTGTGCCTCATCGGACCAAACAACTTTCCCTACGAAGGCCTCACCCTCTTGCACCATGTTCCGAAACCACTCACAGTACTGCATTCTCCGATCAGGGTAATCTTCATTTAATGGATGCAAAAGTCTTGGGATGAAAACTTTCAACTTTGCTATTTTTATAATACTACGTAGGCTGGTTCTGCTAATCCCAGTCTCACGTGCACATTGCTTTGTAGATTTCTGCAGTGAGTGCTCAAAACGTTCCAAAACAATACGCGAGGACGAGGAGCTTGTTGATGTGCGAGGTCTCCCAGATCTGTCCTTGTAAACATCGCATACGGTACCATGAGTCTCAAATTTGTCACGAATGCGTGCAATTGTTAATCGCGTTGGTGATTCAGTTTCCTACGCACGTCTCCATTGCCTGCCGTTGAACTTCAACAACATTCTCGGTTCTCTAATACCACTTCAGAATTGATAATCTTGGCTCCATTTTGTTGTTGATTGACCTGTCGCGCAGCAACGCTAACATAAAGTATGCGAATCTAATCTGTTTACAGGACATCATACTACACATTACCGTTGTTTTCGGTCCAACTTTGAAACACCCATTAAATAGATATTTCCTGTCAAAGTGTGTATACATTTTTTCGGCACGCTCTGTGTGTGTATGTATATATATATATATATATATATATATATATTAAAACGGCTAGTAATGGCGGATAGTGAGTGAGTGCACAAATATATGTTCTTGACTTAGTGGTGATTCTTTAAGGTGTTGTAGAAAGTTGTATTAATAAAACAGTGTTTGTTAGTGAATTCTAAGATACTTTTTTGTTTCAATTAAAGTTATTAATTAGTTTTTTTTTCGCTGGTCTTAAAATTTCGTCTGTATACATATTTCTGGTGGCATGAAAGAGAAGGCCTGATGACCTTAACACCACCAGAATAAATAAATTTATTATTATTATTATTATTATTATTATTATTATTATTATTATTATATTTGGTTTTTATTCTCCAAGTGGAGTATTGACTCACAGGTGTAGGATATAAGTTTTTCCACTTCAACAAAAAAATAAATGCAGACAGATAACGTTTATAAAAATTAGAGACGTTATTTTAAAAGAATTAAACTCCTCACTTGACCGGGAATTGAATCAGGCTCCAGATATCGCAAGCCAGTATGTTACTGACTGCTCCACCGGGGCAAATGTTACAAAGACGTCACGAAGAGAGCTTACAAATTTACTGGTGTGAATCGCTCTTCAATACTTTTCACCAGCAAGAGTTGCGTCATCAATTGTTTCTAAGACTGTACCTACTAGTACACTCGCTCACAAAGACCTGCTGTTTGTTGAAACTCTTGTGCAACGGCATGAATTCCTGCAAGTAGATCTTCCCCTTACTCTACACCAGTCTCGTAAATATGTCTCTTCTTGTGGGCCCACGGAAACAGTCGAGTGAATTTAAATCTGTCGATAGTGGAGGCCAAGCAATTCGACCGCCTCATTTTGCACGTGATGTTCGACATCGTCTGGGAAATATGGATAGACTGAAGCTTGAAATGTAACTTGATTTGAATTTGTTTCCTTATATCACTGAAACGGTACGTTTAACTTGCGAATTGGTTTCCTATTCAAAATGTTACGTACTCATTGCTCTCTACAATGCCTAAGAGATTGTAAAGGATATTTCTAAAAATACAGTATATATATATATATATATATATATATATATGAAGTGTATCTCTGCCAGCTCTTGATTTGAATACATGTCGCACAGTCTAACGCATACACAACACTGAATGTAACCTTCGCCTCGGAACGAACTGTCAGAGTGCACTCTTAATGTCTCCTTTGACGGCAACGACCTGCGGAAAGAAAAACGTTCCGGTGAATTTCAATGTTGTGAAGGCCATAACTCGGAAATAAAGGATTTCCGGACACATGTTGTAATGAACTATTTTGATTGTCTACATGTGGGAAATACATACCTGAAATTATGCCCCGTATTTTTTAAACACCCTGAATATATTATTTTATTGGGTTATTTTACGACGCTGTATCAACATCTAGGTTATTTAGCGTCTGAATGATATGAAGGTGATAATGCCGGTGAAATGAGTCCGGGGTCCAGCTCCGAAAGTTACCCAGCATTTGCTCGTATTGGGTTGAGGGAAAACCCCGGAAAAAACCTCAACCAGGTAACTTGCCCCGACCGGAATTCGAACCCGGGCCACCTGGTTTCGCGGCCAGACGCGCTGACCGTTACTCCACAGGTGTGGACTATATATATATATATATATATATATATATATATATATATATATATATGCATATTTAGAATCCTGTTTATTGGTAGAAGTATTTCTCGAGAAATGAGTAGATTTCTTGTCTGTTGATTTGTTAATTGCAAGATGTTTACATTCACCTTGGAATTTGAAATGTTTGCAGGAGCTAAACGTCGACTGGCGTTCCTAGACTTGCTTTTGTTGTCGTCACTGGAAGACAACAAGCTCACTGATGAGGAAATACGAGACGAGGTCAACACGTTCATTTTTGAAGTAAGAATTATAAATTTAAAATAAAAAGTGGAAGGTTACAATGTACACACATTTTATCTAACGCGACACGTTGTTTGAAAACAATAATATTAAACTGATTTCATGCAGAAAGGTGCATATTGAGCCTTCGAAACTGCCTATTTATAACAGTTACGATGCCTTCTTTTTAAAGGACAATATTTTTTCCTTTTGGATTTATTTAATAATTTATATGCCTACTATTTGAACTGTTCATATACGATTACATACAGTTTACGGAGTGATTCACTTGCTTCTTATTAGTAAGATATATGCAAATTTGAATTTTATTTTATTACCACGAAATTACGGTAGGCCTACTGGTACCTACCAGTTTCTAGGAGTTTTGAATGTAGGGTTAGATGTGAAAATTCTATACCTCTAGGGTGGGTAATTCCTTAATTAAAAAATGTAACTCTGTATTTTGGGGTGTGGAGGAGGTTTTATCTAGGAAATTTAGCACCCGTTGATCGACACTTTCTTCGTCTTGAAATGTTAATGCAGAAAACACCTACATACAGTATGACAGGTTAGATTGTTGTTGTTTAGTCAACTGTCCGAAAACAGGTCTGAATCTTACAAGTGATACCAACAAGACACCATTTATGTGTGGCAACAAGACCAGGAGATAGTGGGGTAGGATGGCCAGTTCCTTTCCCCTTCCATTGCATACATCGCCGATTAACTACATATTACATTGATCAGACTTCACATGAATACAAACAATTTATTGTTCTTCCTCTGACACATATCGTCAAGCGAGATGTACTGCCTGATAATAGATGTATTTATCAACCAGAACGTCAATCAGAGGGAAGGATAACTTATATTAAAAATTAATAACGTATTTTATTTATTTTTTATTTATTTACTTATTTATTTGTTTGTTTGTTTATTTTGGCATTAATATATTTTTGTATTTCCTTCTTTATGTATTTGTTTATCTATTCGTTTATTTATTTGTTTTATAATTTATTTACTTAATTATTTCGTTATCTATTTATTTGTATTTATTTATGTTTGGTTTTTATTTAGTTTTATTTATTTACTAGTTTATTTATTATTATTTATCTATTTATTGCCAGTCAGCAATGCACAACTTCTTGTGATATTTGCTGTAAAAATGTAAGTTCCTCCTTATATCGATGACTCGTAATTTTTGCGCACGGCTATAATGTGCTTAAATGAAATAAAATTGATGTTTGATTTACTGTTTGTATTGTACAGGGACATGATACAACTTCTTCTGGGATTTCCTTCGCCTTGTGGGTCTTGGCGAAATATCAAGATGTGCAGGTAAATACAATACCTACATCAGTGGCGTGCGGTGCAATTGTATGTGAGGGAAGCAATAACGCAAATTTTTATATGCGTAGTACAAAACTAATAGCAGCCAAATCACCTAAATATATTTGAAGGCCAAAGCAATTCTTTTCTCTTTAGCAGCAAAATCATCGATGACCTGGCTTAGAAAAAGTCCTAATTACTGCAAATGATTTCCAGTAATTTCCTCTCTATAGAGAGTAATGATAATCTGGATATTCTATCTTCCACTTGAGAATTTCTGATGTAGGATTTTGTTATTTTTAGTGCAGAAAAAGAACGTTCAAACGTTCAATCTCAGCATTACTTGCAGGAATTGTACGAGTAATAATGAGTTCGCATAATTTTGTAAGTTGAAATAGCGCACTATCAATCTTCATTGTTTTTAAGTAATACAGAAGTTCACTCGCATGTTTGTTCTTCAAGTCTCCATTGCAACAACACACACTCAACTCACTTCTTAAATGAGGAAAATCGAAGTGTTGACCATAAACTCATGTCAATGATGAAAAAGCAATTTCAGGTAACACTTTGTCACGATTCAGTTTTATTAATTCAAGAAATTTCAACTTCTCTAGGTTCTGAAACCTCACATCAATTTGATTGACAACATTATCCAAAATTTCAAAGTATAATTTACTTTTCTGGAGCATTTTTCTACGTCTTCTACATTATCCAGCACTGATCGTTTGCTCTGTGGTTTAGTTGTTTGTTCATCAGAAGAAGTTTCGGAAAACATTTCCTCGAACTCCCCTTTTCTGATGGCTATTTATTTTCTTCAGCTTCGGCCACTTTATGGATACAAAACAAGATGTCATTGATTTTGTTTGTAAAATTTAGAAAAGAACAGTACTTATTGAAAACAAATTTTTAAATGAAGTAAGTAGAAATTGATGGTAAAATCTTTTAGAAAAGGAATAAACCTTCGAGCGGCAATGTAAGTTTCGTTATCCCAACCATCTGGATTTTAAATTATATTTTCATTTTTCAAACATTGTGATTAATTCAGATTAATACACATACATGGTGTCTACAAGACGACTGTTGTAGATTCACCTTGTTGGTGCGACTTTTGGAAACTTCTTTTTCTCTGCTTGGTCTAAACAATGAGCCCTCTTTGATGATTTTGAGAAAAAAGATGAGAAACCGTTAAAAGTTTTGAAAAATACATTACACTCCTTAATGCATGACACAGACTGTTTAAGCACAAAGTTAATTTTATGAACCATACAATGAATGAATGAATATGACTTCCGGAAACTTGCCTCTGACTTTAGCTTGTAGGCCGTTAATTTCACTCAACATGACCGTCGCACAGTCATATGTTTGAGCCACTATTTTACTACCAAAATCATACTGAACTATACAGTCAATAACCCAATCTGCTAATGCCGAAGCAGTTCGATCAGCTCTCACATCCGAGTATCCTACAAATCGTTCTTGTACTACTCCATCACTAGTGTCCACACCTGTGGAGTAACGGTCAGCGCGTCTGGCTGCGAAACCAGGTGGCCCGGGTTCGAATCCCGGTCGGGGCAAGTTACCTGGTTGAGGTTTTTTCCGAGGTTTTCCCTCAACCCAATACGAGCAAATGCTGGGTAACTTTCGGTGCTGGACCCCGGACTCATTTCACCGGCATTATCACCTTCATATCATTCAGACGCTAAATAACCTAGATGTTGATACAGCGTCGTAAAATAACCCAATAAAATAAAATAAAAAAATCCATCACTAGTTACATATCTAAGTACTTGTACAACTGAGAGTTGCGATTGGCTTCGATTATGAATCGTCTCATTTACCCAGTGGGGGCTCGTGAACTTGTGGATTGGGAGAGCTGCAGTAGATTTCGCTACATACAAATTTCACTTCTTGATACCATTACTAATAAGTATAGGACAAAAATAAATGCACTACGTATCGAAAAACCAAAACTTCCGGACTTAGTTGGGAGATGTCTGTGGCATCATTTGCTAATCGCTAAAAAGAAAACTAATACCATCGATTTCAGTCTGAATTTCTGATCGGCAGACACTCAACTTGCAATCTACCAGTTCATTCTGAATTGTCTTAGAATTAATTACCTTTAAACAGTGGCATGTTCAAAATGATTTTTGAGAGGCTCGTTTAGATTACTCACGAACTGTAGCAACCCACGAAACACACCAGGGTTCTTCGAATCGTTTTTTCATCATGTCCCCTAAGGGGAAGTTCATATTGGCCACAAAATTTGATACAATCAATATTTTTTTTTTTATAATTTCACAATTTTTTCTCACTTCTTGATTATGTTTGAGAATTTTTGTTCTGTTCGTTTCACTTAATTGCACAGCAGTATGAGTTGCGTAACATAGCCAGTGAAACAACATTTTTCAAGTGAGACTGCGAAGATTCGTGCATTTTGCTTTTTAGGGGCAAATGTCCTAAATCTGTCACACCACTCCTAGTCCATGCAGGATCACCACCGAAGAGGAGGCAAGGAAAACAAAATATAGATTTTTTTGTTCACATCCACGTAACCACAAATGCTTAGCGTAAATTGTTATACTTCCTTACATATATGCACTATTTCGGCTGGATGAAGTTTAAGTAAGATTTAAGTCGGGTAACGGTCAACCCTTTAATTTCACTTCATTACATCAATATTCTCCACAAGGGAAAGTTGAGAAATATAAAATTAATATTCTGTAATTCACACACACTCATGCTTGCAAATTTGCACTGGTTAAGTTACGGTATTAAGACGTCACACCAAAGCAACACTCAGATATACTGATGGTCAACAATTTTCTAAAACTGGAAAAGAAGTCTCTTTTCATATTTTACGTGCTATATCAAAAGGATTCTACTCGTGCAATCATTTTGAGTTAAGGCAAATATTAGGTTCTTCTAGAGGCTGGATATATACGTAATAATAAGGCAAAAGAGAATATTAATTTATTTATATAACTCGATAAGATTCTACAACAATAAGTATGTGAAAAGAAAATAAAAATTTTGTCAGTAAGTTTCAAGGGAATAGAGAATCCATTTGACGCAGCATTACAATAGCGGTGCGGGAGGAGAGGAAAGAACCCTTGTGGCCTGGCTCTGCAAGTCACTGCAGCGAGATATGGGTTTTAAACAGCGGCAGTTTCCCTCTGCTTCCCTTCACCTCTCTACCCCCTGACCGTGCAAGACACACTCTCTATGAGCTGACCACCCTGCAGATCCCAGAACGACTTTGAATGCAGTGTCAATTCCAATACAGTCGACGCGCAAAAAGATTATGCATAAGATAATAGTACATATTCCCGGCCAGATGAAATATAAAGCAATTTACCAATAAAATCTGTAACAATTCTTCTACAAATTAAAATAAATATTATTCTTATTTTCCTGTCAAAGCAGGGAGTGCTGCAGCTCCGCAGCTCTTATGGACGAGCCGCCCCAGCATCTACCATTATTGCAACAAATGGGGCATTGCAGACTTCTTTTCTAATTTCTACTATAATTACATTACTTATTGATTCAATCAGATCGTTTTGAATTCGATTAGATAAACCTGTAAATACATTACTATCCTAATGTGGACATTCAATATAGGGTTGTATTTCCTTAATACTGTAAATTAACTAATTCAACATAATTACCTCTGTCAACTGAATTACCGCTTTCGTCACGACCAAGGAGGGCCAGTTCTCTCTTTCCTAAATGGCAAACAATATTAATATTAAGAGTTTAACTATCTCTCTGTTTTCCTTCACCTTCTCGTTATGTTGCAATGTTGCCAGGCACTTTTGATTGTCAAGTTGAAAATCAACTCTAGATATGCCAAATGTTGCAAATTGTATTGTTTAAACAATATTGGACTGAGAGTTTTCATGTCGTTGCGGGGGAGTCGTCAAGCCCTGTCTCACTAATGTACACTTACTTACTTACTTACTTACTTACTTACTTACTTACTTACTTACTGGCTTTTAAGGAACCCGGAGGTTCATTACCGCCCTCACATAAGCCCGCCATTGGTCCCTATCCTGAACAAGATTAATTCAGTCTCTACCATCATATCCCACCTCCCTCAAATCCATTTTAATATTATCTTCCTATCTACGTCTCGGCCTCCCCAAAGGTCTTTTTCCCTCCGGCCTCCCAACTAACACTCTATATGCATTTCTGGATTCCCCCATACGTGCTACATGGCCTGCCCATCTCAAACGTCTGGATTTAATGTTCCTAATTATGTCAGGTGAAGAATACAATGCTTGCAGCTCTGCGTTGTGTAACTTTCTCCATTCTCCTGTAACCTCATCCCTGTTAGCCCCAAATATTTTCCTAAGAACCTTATTCTCAAACACCCTTAATCTCTGTTCCTCTCTCAAAGTGAGAGTCCAAGTTTCACAGCCATACAGAACAACCGGTAATATAACTGCACTAATGTACAGTATGTGTGTATGTATGTATGTATGTATGTATGTATGTATGTATGTATGTATGTATGTATCACTTGCGTGATTCGAGTTTCGAATATTGCGGATAGATAGCAGGACTGTGACCCATTTTCAAGTTGCACACCATTTCGGCGTCCCACATTATGCATGTTGTGTATTTGTGATGAGTTATGTCGTATAATATGGTGAGTGTATGTGTAAGTCTAAGTGTTCGGGTAATTGTAGTATAGGGAAAGGGTGAGGATAATGATGATGATGAAGGTGAGGAAGGGAGAAGGGGAAACCCAGTGCAAGTACGTAGCCTAATCCTGTCGAATAGCAGCAGGGGCCGTCAGGATTAACGTCCCCATCCGACGGACGAATACTATCACAATAGTGACATATGCCTTCTCTTCATATGCACTGCGGAGAGATTTGGGATTTAACCTAGGCATATTGGTGCACAATTTATTGATTAGAAGTTGTGCACTGCCATCTGTCCTAGTCCCGAGGTAGAAATTTTACATGAAAATTTCTGATCCCACCGGGAATCGAACCCGGCCGTATCACTAATGTTAAAACAGCTATATTAATGATCCATTCGATCAGAACATACTACTGTAGGTATAGAAATTTTATATTTTTACAGAAAGTTTATGCATTCCTTCTGAGTGCACTGATTGATTTTGATGAAAAATATCTAATAGAAATAGATATGATTTTTATAAACCTCTAAAATAAAAAAAAATCAAAGATTTTATTTTTTTAAATAAACTATTAGAGCAAACTTAATCAAAAGAATTCCAGATTATCACAATGGCATCTGAAGTTATGGTAAACGTGTCATGCAGATGGACCTAGTAGTTTCTAAGAAAACGGGTCATTTATGTTGAACAATGTAGTTTTAAGTAAATCACGTTTGAAGTAAAAAATTTCCATAAACTCATCTAATAAAGAAAATATATTTTAAAATTCTCTTGGTTAGTAGTCTTCTTCTTCATCCTGCTCACCTAATGCTGCCCTTCTTCTCTTGGAGCTTGCCTCGTTGGTTGTGTTTGTTCCTGCGATCTCTGCCTTCCGAATTAGCAAAGTGTTCAAGTTCGCCATGTTTTTCAATGTATTATATCTTATTTGAATACTTAGATCCTTCAAAACTTGTATTCTTGCAGTTTATCCATCATTAAATGTGACTACAGCACGTAGTACACAACGTTCCAACGTTGACATACCAACAACCACATTTTTTTTGGACTCTGTACCAAACAACGTTATTGAACGATTCAATAGTATTCCGAGTTCTTCCTCTCAAACATTTTTTTAGTAAATCAGGATGGGCAATATCTTGAAACAGGCTTTATGAAGCATTAATTTTACTATAAAACAAGTCAAACTACAGCCTTCTGAGGCAACTAGTTTCTAAGATGTCAATTTTTTTTTCATTTTGGGTCTAGATGACTCCCTTTGAATCTTTTATGAAGATTGTTTACGTCACTGAAGCCAGTATTGTTTTATACATTTGTTTTTCGTTATTAGACAAAATACATGACCTACAAAGCAATTTCCCTATAATGCAGTAACCGCATAGCCACCCTGTTTTACTATACTGCTGTAAATTAAACTTCCTCACGCATGACTCTGTAAGTTCTTTCAGATCGCACGTTGGTCGCCCAATGTCAATAATTCTTTTGTTTTCAAAAAAGTCCCGAGAACAAAATCCATGTTTTAAAAGTTTACACTCGGGAAGTTGAGATTTCATTGTTATTAGAAACTGCTCTGAACACTAAAGTCTGGTTCACAATAGACCTGGAACGGAAACGACATCGAGAACGGAAATAATGTTAAAATAAATGTATTTAAATGTGAACATTCACAATAATTGTGAACATTCACAATAATCAACCGATAAAATATTTATTGTCAGACAGGAACGGCACACAATTTATGTAAATGGAGCCCAAAAACGTTATTTTGCACACAAAGAGAACTTTATAATTTCCAATACCTCTCACAAGGAAGCAGCTGACATAATACTAGTTGTGGGCGGAGTGGCGAAGTCTTCCGAAGTTCGAATGGAAATAAAGGATTTCACCTTGACCAGAACGGCACTTTGAGCTAATGATAAGAATAAAAGAATCCGCCTCGACCAGGACAGGCGCTCAGAGAAAGAATTTTGTGACATTTTAAGATTAGAGAATTCATAGTTATCACGATTAAAATATCATTTCTGCAATAAATTCCTTATTTTCGCTTTATGAACAGGGAAAGCAATATTTCCCTTGCCTTCCATGTACGGCACGCCACTGCAATATAATAAGGTGATTCTTGTCCCTTTAGTATCAACACATAAACTTTGCGACATTGGAATTCACGCAAGTTACATTTTGATATTTACAGGAGAAAGTTGTACAAGAGCTGCATACAATTTTAGGAGACTCTGATCGTGAAATGGAATTCAGCGATCTACAAGAAATGAAATACCTCGAGCAAGTAATTAAGGAAACCATGAGAATTTATCCAAGCGTCCCCATTTATGCGCGTTCACTGAAAGAAGACGTTACTCTTGGTAAGTAGTAGTTTTATTAGAACGATTAGTAATGTTGATAGTAGCAGTAATAGCATAAATAATGGAGATAGTGCGATATTAATAAAATTATCGGTAATTCTACAAAATAATTAGACTAAAGAAAGCACCATTTTTTTTTACAATAATTGCGTGCCATGAAAATTATGGAGTACTAAGCTCGTGACTTTACGTTTCCGGTACCCAACACTTTCCACAGAATAACCTAGAATAGGGTGACCAGACGTCCCGTCTTCAACGGGATTGCCCATTTTTTCAGCCTCTTATCCCCTGTCCCGAGAAAATTATGCTCGGGACGCCAAATGTTCCGTTTTTTTATAATGGCGTCCAGTTTCCCTAAATTATTGTTAAAATATTTATTTTTATTTTATTTTATTTAATAATCACGTAAAACATTGATTAATTCTGTACTGGTTCCATCAGATGTCACCATAATGAATTCAATTCGATAATCGATACCTCAAAGCTTAGGTCGACAATCAAACGGTTTTGATAATTCTACCACCATATATCGAGCAAACATTGAACATTGGTAGGAGTGTTATGTTAAATTACTGAGAGATGGGCTGAAACATTAGAAATTATGAAAGACAAAGACATTAGTTTTACAAGCATAATTCAGATTGTAAGTTTTGTGTTAGGAATACCTGGCACCAATGCATCATCATGAAGAGTGTTTTCATTGATGAATTCGATTTGGTCTGACGAAAGGAATCAGTTTTCAGTTAAAACCATAAAGACCATGTTAGGCCTAATCACAAAATGTCATTTAAAAATGAGTTTTGCATGGACTTCATAGTCACCTGAAAGAAAGGGCAACACAGAAATATGATACAGATTGTACATTTGACCTTCATGGAGAAGGTAATACATATGAGGCCAAAAATGTTGTTATGAAAGAAGTTCAGAATACAGTGACATGGATATGATGTACTACCACAGTCTAGCATATTTAGTCACGAAGCTCAACATGTAATAAATATGCATGCATAGGTAGTTGCTAACCACTAGGATCGCTACTTCGCCTCATTACAGACAATGCGAAATAGTACCTGCATAGTCTATTGTTCCTAGCAACCTCAACAACTCAAGCTTCGTGACTGTATATACTAGGCTGTGGTACTACCCTAAGTTCCAATTAACCTGAAGTATTTTTAAACAGATAAGTTAATCTAATTAATCCAGACTAATTGCAATATAAAAATTGTCAACAATGACTTAAGCCGAGTATCCATGCTACTCTCTTATGTACTTGCATAATTATTATAGCCTAGTTATTGTGAACAGTGTAGTATTTAGTACTTTAAAATAAGTAAAACTGGACCTTATTGCTCACTGAAATTATATAAACACAAGTAATAATGAATGTTTAGATAAAATGTTGATTCATGTCAACTTCAATAAGTTTCCCGTTTTTTTATTTTAGAAAAAATCTGGTCACCCTAACCTAGAACGACTCACCTTTCGAACACAGTAATTAATAAAATGAATATATCACCGTCACATTGTTCACATGACTGCATTAAGATGCTTTTTGCTGGTGCGGCCCAGGCCCCCAAAGAGGTAATATGACGCCGCCTACCAAAATTCACTTCTATTACGTCATTACTTTAAAGTAATTCACCCGGACCTATGAAGCAAACTTAAATACCTACATTACGTATCTCATAAATACGTGCCTTGTTAGCTAAATGGCTAACATATGCATGTATGTATGTATTTATTAACACTACAATTGGGTATACACCCGGTGGCAGTGATATATAATATACAATAATTACAATTACATGAAATAAAATAAAATAAACGTAAATCTATAAATAGTAGATGCAATAAACCTAGGACTATAAATAAAAACTATTCTATAATAACGCCTACGATAAGCAAAACTAAATCTAACTTATAAGTACTTCTATTTCACCCAACTATTACCAATTTAAATAATTACATATTACATTAATTAATTACATACCAACTTAATTACATATCATCTTAATTAATTACATATCACCTTAATTTATTTACACATCAAATAAATTACATATAATCTTAATTAACTACATATCAACTTAATTAATTATATATCAACTCAATTAGTTACATGACACAACTTAAATAATTACACTGCACCTCCAATTACATTTTCCTCTTGCACTAGTTCCAGAGGACGCTGGTAAGTAATGTATAACAAAAATTTGGAATTATTATGTGCGTTGTGATCAGTGGCGATTCCTCCATGAAGGATATGAGGTTGATCCTACAGTTCAATTTCGTGCCTCTGAGGATAGAAAACATTTTAATTACAGATTTTGATTTTTAATGCGTCCCGACGTAATAATTTTCTTCAAACTTCCACTTTCTGTCGTAAGTTGTCGCCACTGCACATCTCATACCTTAGAAATACTTTCCGAGGAACCATTCAAATATCTTACAGCAAACGGTTTCTTTCTGGCAGTGAGGTTATGGACAGGAGAGGGTAGGGAGTGCAGGGTATGGCTTAACTTTAACCGCGTTTGAGGATGTGACCGTATATCCTAATACTATGACCCTTTTTTCTGGGTGATAGAGACCTTTTCAGAGACTACAATACGAATTTGCAGCCTCCTTAAATGCAGTTCACTGATCATTTTAAAAGATCAGAATAAACGAAATAATAAATAATTTAATGATATAATATAAAAAATAAAATGAATAAAAACCAAAATTACATGAAAATAAACTATAATAAAACACAAGAATTAACAGGATTTTCAGATGACAGCACGGCCGAAAGAATATCTGAAGTTGTATTTCATCATTTAGAAGAATCTAACTGTAGCAAGAAATTAATTGCGTATGCTCTATTATTATTATTATTATTATTATTATTATTATTATTATTATTATTATTATTATTATTATTATTATCATTGTTATTATTAGTTTCTGTCTTGGTCATCAGTCATCAATCTCAAATCCTACATACAAAACATATCACGAGTCGCCACTGGTTATGATTATAGAATTACAGATGATAGACACAGAAGGCCAGAAGATACGACAATAAATTGGAGAGGAGATAGGAAGAGATACGAAATTGACAGAGCCGTCTGTAGTAACTTAATGAAATTTTCATATTATGACGTACCATGTTAAAAAAGAACAAACATTACGATTTAGAAAATTGGTGTCAAGGGTTCAAGTGAAAAAGGAAAGGGTCAAGGGAAACGGGCTAGGAGTGAGGGTAATAGGAGTGTGGCCAAGAAGGTTTGTTACGTGGAGAAATGTTGTGTGAGTATTGTACGTATGTCTTGAAACCAGAATTGTAATTGAATAAAACTGAGAATGGACAAAAAACAATAATAGTGAGTTAATCTTGTAATGATGATTGTTATTGTATAGGGGAGGATAGTAATCTAATTTAGGGTGAAGGGGGAATAGTCAGAAATTAGAGGAAGAAGGAGGGTGGTCGTTAGAATAGATAGGGTTAGAAATGTGGTAAGTTATGGGCAGGAATATAATTTTGAAAACTGGTCAGTTTAGTATAGAAATCTGATAGTGATGGTGAGTTCCTGAATACAGAAATGTGAAGGGCTTGGCCCATCAACCACTTGGATTTAATGACAATAAATCATATATCATGTCATGTCATGTCATGTCATGTCATGTCATGTCATGTCATAACATAACATATGCCGTACCGACTTTTTTTTTACGACTGATGTGAAAATATGGCGGCGATATATCCATCCATTGCTATTACAGGCTACGTGCAAGAGGTGAATAGTTCTAGATCATTCTGTGGACTGGAAAATATTAGGTGCCCGAAAATAAAACCATCTGCATAATACTATTCGTAGTGTGCAATTGTAAAAGAGCACAGTTCTTCTGTAGAAATACTGTATTATTATTATTATTTTTATTTTTATTATTATTATTATTATTATTATTATTATTATTATTATTATTATTATTATTATTATTATTATTATTATTATTATTGGTTGTTGTTGTTTTTGCTGTAAAGTTTCGTTATTTCATTAGGTACGTATTTACTCACATGCTCATGGAACGTTGTTTTTTCGTCAAATAGAATTTTAACAACAATGCTGTATAATGGTTAGTTTGAATGTCAGTTACGTTCCAACCCTTGAGGTGGACGGACGTCTCGTCTCTCAATCTTGTTGAGCAGCGGTGTTCCGACTACTGTGCTCGCGGTTTGTTGTTCTTGTTTTGTTTGAATTATTTTGATTAGCAATGGCAAGTAAAATCTGTAGGAAGAATACTATTAAAGCAGTGTTTAATAAAGATCAACAACGTCCTACTGCATACGAAATACACCAATGGTTAGAAGAAAATATCAACGTTCGAGAAGATGAATTGGACACAATACAACTAGTGAGTAAACAGAATGCAGTGTACATAAAATTCAATAATCAACTTAGCTACGAGAAACATCTTCAACTACACACCGGAACTTCAACAATCCAGCTAATGAATGGTGCAACAACAACTGTAAACATAACAGCAGGTGAGTTTGATACTACTACAGTTAGAATATTAAACGTGCCACCAGAAGTGCCAAATGACAGAATTATGCATGTTTTGCAAACTTACGGGAAAGTGCAAGAAATAATAAATGAAAAGTGGTCCAAAAAATATCGATTTCAGGTGGATACTGGTATTAGACTAGTGAATATGCAAATTAACAAGCAAATTCCATCTACATTATATATTGCTGGCTATGAGGCTTATGTTGTCTATCCAGGTCAAGAACAAACTTGCTTCCTTTGTGGCAGTGCATCTCATATTCGCCGTTATTGTCCTAGTAAAGGTTCGCGTCAAATTGGGAATAATAATAACAGACCCTTTCTGATGAGTGATCTTCTAAAACCGATACGAGATTTGCCTGATGAAAATCATCCTTCGACCGTTCTTCCGATCTCAGAGGAGGCAACCACCAGTGCTAGCCCGCGTACGATTGAGCAGAATACTAGAGAAGATGGACAAGGTGGACAAGAGTTCACAAGAGAAGATGGAACTTCTACTGAAACTACTACCAGACCGACCATGTTATTAGGACAAGACCCCATACAAGACGATATAGAGAACAATCTCGTTGAAATTGAAGATTCTGATACTATAACGGCTGATGAGGATGGAAGTGACACAAGTAATGGACAAATTTCTAAAATATATATTGAAGCTAAAGAGCCTGGGAAGAAACGCCGTAAGAAAAATCCTGAACTTGATCAAGTCAAAAATGATGGTCAATCTACGAACATAGAAAAAAACAAAATACTTGGAAACTCATCACAACTGGATTCCCATATAAAAGATGATGGAAATCAAGTTAAATTAACAAAGGGGAGTAGTAACCAGTCTAATGCAATAACCAGTATACAGGAATCTCGGACGCGGATGGAAGGTGATAACTGGAGTGACGAGATAGAAATGGAAGGGAAGACAATGGAAAGTGAAGTAGACATGGTTGATTCACGAACTGAAACGCATGGTTCAAAAAAACTAACGAAAGTGATTACGAAACAACGTGTACATCCATACAAGTCTGACGAAAGCAAGTCAGGCACTTTACACTTACGGAAAGCAGATCAATATTAGTCTTCATGGCTTCGCCGCTAATTTATAGTGTTATTATGGCACTGACTTTGACTATTGCAACGGTGAATTTTAATAGCAGCTCATCACCTACAAAAATGAAAATGTTACAGTCTTTTTTAAATGTAAATGATATAGACATTGTTTTTTTACAAGAAATCGTATGTGACAGTTTTTGCTCAATTTATGGTTATAATTCATATATCAATATTGGATCGGAATATTTGGGTACAGGGTTCTTAACTAAATCCGGGTTAAATTTGGAGAATATTGAAAAACTCCCCTCTGGTAGAGGTATCAGTGGTACTTATCGGGGACATGTTTTTATAAATATTTATGCACCTTCTGGGAGTAACAAAAGATTAGCAAGGAATGACTTTTTTCAAAATGATGTTCCTTATTTGATGCGTGACCTACCCCCATCATACATACTTGGAGGGGACTTCAATTGTGTTCTCAGGCCCCAGGACTGTACCGGTGCTTACCAGCCTAGTGTTGCTTTACAACAGCTAATTAATCAACTGCAAATGGAAGACGCATGGATACACACAGCCCGCAGTATAGAATATACATATTTTTCACACAATTCTGCTGCAAGATTGGATCGATTTTATGTATTGAAGAATATTAAAAAGAAAATTAGTCGGGTAGAAACCTCAGCCGTCCCACAGTGGTCCGAATATTAAAAAACATGGTCAAAAATATCTCCCTACTTACAATCTACATTATGCCATGCCCAATCAACAAATAATTGTTTAAAATGAGAAATATAATTAATTTTAGCGACTTACATCTATACCGGACCCCTCCTCCATCACTCGTCTTCAGAATCAGAATCTCCCGAGTCCTCGCTGTTGAGCCCTTCAGGTGTACAGAGTAACTGGAGCACTTGCAGTGGTAACTGTGTTCTCTTCTTCTTGGGGAGTTCTCTTAGGTTGGAAATTAAAGGGTCTGACGCAAGAAATAGTCTATGGAATAAGTCACAATTTGTAGTAATTCTTGACGTCTTTCTGGCGTGATCTTGTCGAAATCTTCTAACAGTTTTGTTTAATGATTCCATTGCTTCCTCGGATAATACTCCTATTGGTAATAAAGCTGATTTTACAATAGATGCTCTATGAATAAAAATTTTGTGCACTGTTGATGGCATATAATATCATGGGCATAATTTGACGAACAGCTCTACGGTCTTTCTGTAGTATATATTGAATCGCGATTCACTTATATTTTGAAAACACGAAATTGTAGTAAGAATCACACTGAATCGTGAAATTAAATCCTAATCAACTCCAGTTATTTCAGATGCTTCTTTAGTATTTTCGAAAAATCTTCTTGCCGTGTTCCCATCATTTGTGGTCCAATATCCAGGCTTCGGTGTATCTATAATAAGCCCTAATCTATTTCGAAATGCATCTTGAATAGTTTTCTTTCTTTTCCTCATAATTTCTCGACTTCCATCTCGTACATTTGCCTTCCATTTTTTTAAATTCAAGCCGGTAAGATATATGTAGTATGCATTCAAAAAAACCTTATATGTGCATGTAGAATTGATAATCCAAAGACAAAATTGGAGGTATCTTCTGACTGTTGTTGTAAAAATTCAAGATTATTCAATTGTGAAATTTTTGCACCACAGATGTAGCACTTCATACTGGATGACCTGGCTAATGCATTGCATATTTTCCCGTCTATCATGGTTAAAAGTCGTGAAAACTGAACTGTGATGTTACCTAATGTAAATGGTTGCAAGTCCTGTATCTGATTTTCTAGATATTCTCTCTCTGCTTGGGCTATTTCCGTTGTCTCGTGTATCCACTGAAGGCGAATAGGTCTACAGAATCGAGTTGATGAAGGACGGGGATTCTTCCATGCGACATCTCCACTTTCAGTATAAACCAAGCGCAGGGGAACCAATGACGTAAGGAATAAACTTTCACCACTTTTCTCTTTTTGATGCCATATCTGTTTATATTGCGAATGACCAGAGCTGCCGTCAAAACCCCATTTACAATGCAACATGTAGTTTTTCTCTGTGTTACTTACAGGTGAAATATTCAAGATTCTATAGGCTGTATGATGTAACAGAGACTGTAATTTGACCTCACATTTATTTTCGGTAACTTGTATGCCTTGGGGGTAAGTTTCTTTTTTAGCTTCTAAAACGGACTGATAACTGGGGTAGAGGTCATGGTTATGTGCAACAGCCATTTTTCTAATTGTTTTATATTGATGTCTGGACAGATTTGAATCTATTATTAATGAAAGAGCTTCTTCATTTGTGAGTCTAGTACTTTCCTTTTTTCTTTCCTCCAATAATCACGAATTCTTTTGCCTCTGCTTGGTGTTGTGGTTGTTACTTCTTTTAACAATTTGGCTGCTGCGTCATCACCTTCTTACCTTAAACTCATTACTGCAGCATAAGAGAGCTCTTCAGAAGACACATTTTCTCTCGTTTCTTTTGCTTTTCTTCGTTTACTTCTTTCACTTAATTCCCCAAATACTTTTGTAGGACGACCGCGACCCAGCTTTCCCGATGTGCTTGGAATGTCGGTATGCTTTTTCGGCGTTGATACAGATGAAATATTTTCAGTAGGCAATGTTATGTCATGATCTAACCAACGAGAATATCTGTTTGAAAAATTTGTTTCACTATAACCACACTTCACCCATCGCTGATAATACGGAAGAAAAAAATGTAGTCTAATGACATTGTATAACTTTTTTGCAGCACTACAATCAGTACTAATTTCAAATTTATTAGTCAAATATGACGTGATATAGTTTTCTTGTTGCTTACGCGATTCGTTTCTCCGTTGTCTAATTTTATGGTGAAGTTCACGGCGACTCACACAAAAATTCATTTTGCACTTGCACAATAAACACACCCTAAACCATTGAACGTATCAAGATGGCTGAATACAATTAGTGTTGCAGTCAGCTTGGAAAGAACCCCTTTTTAAATGGAAAGTAAACAGAATGCGAGTTATGACTATGAGCTGTCACAGTTATGGCACATGAGAATTGAGGAAACAGCGCGCAGGGGCAGTCTTGGGCACGTAGAGGTTGCCCTTGGATAACCTTGGAGATAAACCCTTCAACATTCCCTAAACGAAGGCTTCCCTTAACAGCTGTGTAAGTTTCACAGTGTACATATTTATACATTTTTTTAAAACTCTCTATATATTTAAGTATCTTTTTAAAAATAATACTCGACTTTAAAAAATTCTAATTAACATTAAAACATAATATTAATTTAGGTGTTAGTGTGTATAATGTAAAAGACATATAACATTATATAATAAAAATATTTACTATAATTTTTATATATTTTAAAACTTGATCAGGGCTCTTTTAAAATCACATCACTAAGGTAAAAATTACACAAGTTAGATTTATGTCACTTTTGAACAAATATATCGTGAAACCTGTATGTTATTATTAATAAATAACCTGTGATTTTTTAAGGCCAAGTATTGTAGAATTATTGGAATGTGATTTAAAGATTCTGTATCGAAGTTGAAAAATTGATTTTTGACCAGCTTTTAAGCGATCCGGACCACTGTGCGTCCCCTTCTCTGACCATGCTGCTGTTATACTTCGTATAGCATTGAATGCCTCCTTTATTCCTATGGGTCGAACATATTGGAAAATGAATATAAGTTATTTGGAAGATATAGAACTTAAAAATCTCGTACAACAATCTTGGGAAGTGTGGACTTTACAAAAAACACGATATTCTGATATAGCTGAATGGTGGGAAAAACTAGTAAAACCCAAAATCAAATACCTTTTCAAACAATATTCGTATAATAAACATCACGCAGAAGAAAATAAATTAAACTTTTACTTCCGATGTTTATCGGACATACAGAAGCTTTATGTGCCTACAGCGAAAAGTCGATCTGATATGAGTTGTATTAAAGCAAAAATTACAAATATATACCGGAGGAGACTTGAAGGAATCAAAATACGTAGTCGGGTGGCACTAAATGTGTTAGACGAAAAGACGAATCTATATCACCTATTAGCTGATCAAAAACGTCGTAAAAAAAAAAAAAAAAAAATGTCTGTTAACTGTTCCTTTTTTCCTCTCCTTATTTGGGTTCAGAAGTTTTAAGTGGTAGGACGTTATTCTGTGCAGCTTAATGCTGAAAGATGAAAGTGCATCTATGCTGATTCCACAATGGCTAACAGAATTTCTGAATGAAGGGGGGAATTTCCACAATTCACTTTCGATGAAAAAATAATATTCTGCGAGATTTGTAACAAACAGGTATGTAACAATAGTTGAAATATATTTTAATGGGTAGGCTTATTATAATATTTATACATTAACTAAGCTATGGTGACGTGAAATTCTTTTAAAGACGGCCACACTTTAAACTTTTAAATTTCGATAGTTACAGAATTTATTGGTCATCCAAAATTTTGGTTGTTCGAACCAAGAAATCGCAATTTGTGATAGAAATACGGCAATACAGCATTTAGGATTTTAATTCAGTTAATTTCTACACATTTTAGATTATTGAATAATTACTTGAATCCGATACTGCAGCGTGTGTGAAAGAGTGTCTGTCTGACTCGTCAGTGAAAAAAGATATTGCCTACCAGAGGCCGGCAAAATCTCTTTCAGGCCTGCCCATTCCCGTTTTCCTTCGTGAGCGGGATAACGCATGGAATCGCTAGCCTGCCTTCAAACTTCCTTCACAAGCAAACAGGCAGTGTCTTTGCACGTGACGTCAAACAGTCCTATAATGACCCGAAAGGACTGTTGTGTTTCGCGGACCTGCGCCAAACTGTTCTGCTTTCAGATGCATGATAAGTATCAACCAAGTCATTCAAACCTGACAAGAAGCCTACAGATATACACAAACTACTGAAAACTTAATTTGTTGTCTTCTGAAACGTACCGTTAAAAAAGACAAAACTATTTCTCGTCAACATAATATCCATTAAATGCCAACAGTTATTATAAATTACTTGCATTTTCCTTTTCATCGTAGTAATATTTAATGCAAACTCTTCAAACTTTCAGCTTCATAAATGAAAAGAAATCTGTCCCTCAGAAGTTAAATAGCAAATCAATATTCTGAAGAACGAAAAACTTTTATACATTTTACAGGTATTCATGGGGATTTTAATTGTTAATAAGGAAAAAGTTAAAATGAAATATTTTTCTATAATAGTTGTTGATATTCATAATAATCATAATAATCCTTATTTTTTCAACATATCTCTCCTCTCCTCTCCTCTCCTCACCTCTCCTCTCCTCTCCTCTCCCCTCCTCTCCTCTCCCCTCCCCTCTTCTCCCCTCCCCCTCTCCTCTCCTCTCCCCTCCCCTCTTCTCCCCTCCCCTCTCCTCTCTTCTCCTCTCCTCTCCTCTGAGTCAGATACACTTTGCAGGAATATGAAATGTATTATATTGTCTTATTATTTTATGAATTCTGTAGCGCAATAAATCATAAAACTGTGTTTCTTTAATCAAGAATTACCTGTTGTTATTTCTTGAGTCACATACACTTTGTAGAAAAATGAAATGTATAATATGTATCTCATTATTTTATGAAATTCTATAGCGCAATAAATTGTGAAACCGTTTTCTTTAATCAAGAATTAGGGTCTATCTGCCGTTACTTCTTGAGTCAGATACACTTTGCAGAAAAATGAAATGCAAAATATTTATCTTATTATTTTATGAAATTCTGTAGTGCAATAAATTGCCGTGTTGGAACATAAAATAAAGATTTTTTGAAGTGACTAAATAGCCAACGAACTTAGGTTTCAAACTAGTACTGTTTCATCTTAACCAGCGCAGACTGGCTTCCGTGAATGCAAGTCACTCGACCTCATAATACAACCAAACAGACAGGCTTACTTGGGTCTCGCCTGGACTGAACTTATAAAACCCAGGCTGAATGGGTTCAGTCTTAAAAGTTAACTTGCTTTGTAGCTTCACCGGAACCCAAGCCTGATGACAGGCAATTACTGGCGTGAGTGTTGTCTGATTTGCCGGTGTCTATTGCCTACATAACATCAAACTTTTCATTCATACCTGCAAGCATTGAAAACTTATAATGTAATATACATTCTCTTTGTAGCCAAAAAGCAATAGTAAAGGGTACCCAAGTTAACATATATTGTGGTTTGGATGAAACTGGGAAAAAAGTTACATGTAAATGGGACAGTTCGAAAAAGTTTTAAGAGTTATATTGGGGAAAAATGTAAATGTTCCATTAGGTAATGATGTTTCTACTGTAGCTAATTTAAAATTTGCTCCTCTAACATCTGTTTCATAGAAAGATGTTTTTCTGTTTTATAGAAAGAAGTTTTTCTGCATTCAAAATGATTCTCACTGACAAAAGGCAAAGGTTAACTGTGGAGAATTAAAATTCTGGTGATGTACTGTACAGATAATTATGAAAAAGAATGAGCATGGAACTGAATTTTAATAACTTAAAAAGTGTAATAATTATTATTTTTTCAATATAGCCTATTAATTTTGTGCAGCTGGGTTTATATAATATAGCTATAGTTGTCTGCCACCATTTCTTAAATACTTATTTTGCCATGTTTAGTGTATTTTAGTATACAATTTCAGTGAAATAAATAGGTCTGAAGCCTTGATCGTATGTACCTAAAATGCCTAGTTTTACTAAAATAGAGCCTAATTTATTAAATTTTGAACTTATTTTAGGCACCTAAAAGTGCAATTTTTAGTGCCTAAAATTCCGATGTCTGCTTTGTTAATGTTTTATATTCAATCTGCTTTACAAATGAGTTTGAGAATATAAAATAAAATAAACATTTCCATTGATATATGCATGAAATAAACTGTTTCCCACTGCCGCATGATAAAATTTAGCCGCTAACAGAGGGCCAAAAAAAAACTAGATTTAATGGGTATATTACCGTGTTGGCAGTACTCTTCGGAGAATGACACAGTATTTTAAAGAAGCTCGAATGGGATGATGCTGATGCCTGATATGGGGAACCGTGGAGAACTGCCAGACCTATTTTTGACCCAACACTGCGACGTTGTAGATCTTTAGTGCTAAACCCCTGTCCTCCAGCAGGAACCATTCCCAACCCACATCACTTAATGCGCTGAGTCTTGATGTATATACAGGATGATTCACGAGGATTTACCGTCCTTTAAGGAGCTTATTTCCAAAGACATTTTGAGCAAAAAATATCATATAAACATTTGTCCTACTCTTAATATTTTCAGCTACACTAATTTGAAATTGTTTGTAAAATGTCATTATTCTTGAGTTTTAAGGGCAAATAATATTACAGATAAAGAATGAACTATTCAGAAGTATCATTTCTTTAATTAGCTAGTATTCTGAAGCTAAAAATGTGTCGTGAATTCCATTGTTGCTTTGTACAGATTTTTTTTCGATTCTTAACTACAAAATTACATTTTTTACGCATTTATCACAACAATTATTACAAATGACGCCACTTTTGTAAATTCTTCAAGACTGTACATTAGGATGCATAATTAAAATGTAAAGAATCAAGTTCCTAAAGTCGTATGATTAGTAACAATTTTTGTGATAAATTCGTAAGAATGATGTCATTTTTAGTTAAAAATTTATAAAGAAGATCTGTACAAAGCAAATGACAACACATTTTTAGCTTCAGAACACTAACCAATTAAAGAAATGATACTTCTGAATAGTTCATTCTTTATTTATTTATTTATTTATTTATTTATTTATTTATTTATTTATTTATTTATTTGTTTGTTTGTTTGTTTGTAACATTCTTTTACCCTTAAAAATTAAAAAAAGAAAGGTATTTTACAAACAACTTCAAGTTAGTGTAATTCTGAAAATATTGAGATTAGGACAAATGTTTATATGACATTTTTGCTCAGAATGTCTTCAGAAATAACCTCCGTAAGTGACGGTAAATCCCCGTGAATTACCCTGTTTAATTTACAAAACAGGCAATTTCACTTCAAGTTGCTGTAATTTATTGGATGATTTCCTGTTTCTCATTTCAGGTGACTATACTCTTCCTGCTGGCTCTAACATCTACATGAATGCATTGTCCGCGCACATGAATCCAGAATATTTTCCGGATCCGGAGAAATTTGACCCGGATCGATTCCTGCCAGAAAATTGCGTTGGTAGATATCCCTACAGCTACATTCCATTTTCGGCGGGACCTCGGAATTGCATAGGTATGTTGCAGTTCTCAATAATTTCTCCTTGACTTAATAATTAGTGATTGGTCCTTCACATTGCATTAAAAGTATTTAATATACTAAATAAGCTTTAATTGTAACAAATTTAAGTAACTGATTTTAACTCAATTATAACGGATGTACGCTTGAAAACAGGGAACGCTTAGTGCGGCGCAGCTCGAAAAGTGTCGTGGGCAAGTAACAGCCCTCTCACCGATAATTCAGAGCGTCAACTTTCAATGCAATCTCGCGATTTATACGTCATATTAGTCTACATGTAATGTATTAGCGCACCTTATAATAAGTGCTG
Organism: Periplaneta americana; assembly: GCF_040183065.1. Classification (NCBI taxonomy): domain Eukaryota; kingdom Metazoa; phylum Arthropoda; class Insecta; order Blattodea; family Blattidae; genus Periplaneta; species Periplaneta americana. Next base: position 130,764,650 of record NC_091131.1, on the reverse strand, counting down.
GAACTGTCGACTGCTGGAAAGAGAGCACGGCATCTTTTGTGCTATTTATTCGTAATATTCGTGACGTTAATAAAGATTCGCTGTTCTAATGTGTACTGCATTGCGACAAAGCAAACTGATCTTCACTGAATGGAAGTCAGCGGTATACTAATGCTCTAACCTTGACGTCCTTTCAACCTGTATTATCTGTCCATACTACGTTACACAAAACCTTCCCACGTTCCATTCAGGAGAAATGTAAACTATTTTTTTCGACAGTCGCGTTCGATCCACATCAGTGAAGACCGACGTCCTTTACTTGAGCGAAGCCTGTTTTCTGGCGAACCCTTTGTGTTGAATTGCACTGTATAAAGCTGGTGTTGCATTGTGAATGTTGAGTTAAATTTAATTTCATTCATGTAAATTAAATTAAATTTTCTGACTTCTTTCAGGTCAGAAATTTGCTATTTTGGAGATGAAATCAACCTTGTGCAAATTAATGAAAAACTACAAAGTGAGCTTAAGAGATCCTGCACAGCAGTTGGAGTTGGTGGATGAAATGGTGCTGAAAGCCAAGGGAGGTGTTAGAATTAAACTTGCACCACGTTAAGAATATTGACGATGGAGTGCTTGAAAGAGAAATGCTTGTACAGCTCTTTATTATATCTCTGTCGGTGAATGACCGGTAAATTTCAAATGCCTTAAATTGGTCGTGGGTGTCAGAGCATTAAAACGCATTGCACATTTCTGTTACCTCTCTCACTCTTTACCTCAAACTGTGACGTTGCACACAGGCAGTGATATAACAGGGCCTATGAGATCTGGTCAGTCTTTCATATCTGCCCACATCACCTTAATGACCTAACGACTCTGAGGGATGAAATAACTTCAGAGATATACACATAGCACACACACACACAAACACAGATATATATAGACACACACACACATACATACATTGATATTTCACATATCACACAGGGACTGATTTATGATTTTTGGTTAATGGCGTCGATATCATAAGCTCGACCACAAAGTTTAATTTTTATGGATTAGGCCTACTTCGATTATGAAATAACCTATAATATATATTTTTTCTTGCTTATATGGCGAGCGAAAATATAAATAAATCATGATAATTAGTTATAAATTATTATGGTTCCTTGGTGTGTTAAAAATGAAAACATAGAAATGTTCCTTGCATAAAAATATATAGGAAATTAGATGTATTTTCATTTGTTTCTTAATTGCGTAAACAGTTATGCACAATGAGGCCAACACAAGAAATTATCTTCGTACACAATCCTTGCTATATTTACATTAGTTTGGAGTGATTTATTAAATAATGTATTGAAGACTAATTTAGAAACATGTAAAACGAATTATCGTGAGGTAATTATTAGGGACCGTACTTTGTCCCAGGAGGCTACAAGGTTAAGTATTACTGGAGTTTTTACTGTAGTGTGCATCTATCAAGCGAAGTACTGCTGTCTGCTCAGTCGACTCCTGTTTGGTTAAGTTGGACGGAAGAAAAAACAGACCACTTTAACAATTAACTAATATTTACAATTATTTATGTTGTTTGCACTATGTACACTATAATACGCTAATTTTACTATTTACAATATGATAAGGAATTCATCAAACATTATTTACACAATTATTTACAGTATCATGTAATGTAACGCAAGGTATTTTACTTCATAATACTGTAGCCCACTTATTTTTGTAAATAGTGTATAATATTGTATAAAGAAGTTTCAGACATTCACTACTTTCAAAAGCCGATTGTGAAAAAGACTACTTTTCGTCTCTAGAATATGATATTTCTTCAAATATAACTTTCGTAGAATATGATTTTTATTTTCACCTAGCTGCACTTGTTAGAAATAAATATTAACTTCAATCTAAATCTAGTAATTACTTAATGAATAATAGCTTTTATAGGTTGTAAGACGTTTTCTCCTTTATCATTTTCAAAGTTGTATTTTTAAAAATATGAATTTAACTATTATTATCATGCAATACTGTTTGAAGTTATTCAGTCAATTCTACCTTTAATATTGATACTATATTAGATCTAATAGACAAATGATCAGCGTATGAAATAAAATATACTTGTAAGAACTGAGGGTTCTTACTCTCAGCTGGAAGAAGACTTCCAATTAAATGAAATTAAATGATAAGCCTACACTACAGAATAAGGTGCAACTTCGATATCTTTCCAAAACACACACGGGAGAAAAACGTACTTAATTAGTTGAAAATAACCTCAGAATTATAACACACTACTCTGGAGACATGTTGTAGGTACTGAGAAAGTTATATAATTAATGGGTAACAGTTCTGTATAGTGCACAACACTCCATACTGAATAATTAGTAAAGTAACGTAACAGTTCTGTATAGTGCACAACACTCCATACTGAATAATTAGTAAAGTAACATACCAGTTCTGTATAGTGCACAACACTCCATACTGAACAATTAGTAAAGTAACGTAACAGTTCTGTATAGTGCACAACACTCCATACTGAATAATTAGTAAAGTAACATAACAGTTCTGTATAGTGCATAACACTCCATACTGAATAATTAGCAAAGTAACGTAACAGTTCTGTATAGTGCACAACACTGCATACTGATTAATTAGTAAAGTAACGTAACAGTTCTGTATAGTGCATAACACTCCATACTGAATAATTAGCAAAGTAACATAAATTTAGCATGACCCGTGACTTGTGGTCCATTCAAAGCCCCGACCTCCACTCCACTGCGTGCGAGTCCTTATATGCTCGATCACTAAGGCCTACAATTAACAATACTTATCTCAATCATGACCTCATACAATACCAGATGAAACTATAAAGTAATTACATAATTAAAATAGGACATTTGGCCCAGGGAATATCCGTGTTTGGTAGAAAGATAAATCGTTTAACAAGTTTTTAATTGAAATTGTATTTAAATAATTAAAATACTATCGTTTTGGTCCAGAGAGCGCTCAGTTGGTGCAAGGATAATTCCTTTAACACATTTCTTAATTGTTGTTATATGCAAATAATTAGAATAGGTTCATTTGGTTCAGGGAATATCTGTTTTTGGTGCAAGAATAATTCGTTTATAAAATTCAATAACATTTAAAAAACAATAAGATAGTTGTATGAATATGTGTGTTTGTTGAGCTTCTTTAATTATTAATATCATAGCCTACATGTTTCGGGGATTGCATTCATTACAGTCTTCACCATCACTGATGATGGGAATGCAGTCCCCGAAATATGTAAGATATTAATAATTAAAGAATCTCAACAAACACACGTCTTCATACAACTGTTTTATTGTTTTTTAAATGTTATTGAATTTTATGAACATTAATGAACACTGTTGAAAAGTGACCAAATTGTGTATTTTTATTGTCAAATAATTCCTTTAACATTTTTATAAATTAATCTTGAATGCATCCTTTAATAAATCACTCCAAACTAATGTAAATATAGAGGGGATTGTGTACGAAGATAATTTTTTTATGTTGGCCTCACTGTGCATCCTTTTTTATTTGTTAAGTTTATATATACACACTTTAACATCTGTGGTCGTGTTACGTGTTTAAAATGTGTGGGTATATGAGTAGGCCGTTTTTACTCTTGTTGAATTCCTGCTTCTATTATGTGTTGTAGATAGCTTGTGTTCATGTAACTGATTACAGATTTTTATTAATGTTTTTTGGTATTGGTGATTGAGGCGGTGATGAATCATTGCATGCAAATTTACAATCCGGCATTTGTCTTTATGGCTAAGGGAAACCATAAAAACCCCCAGTCAGATTGGTCGCCCACGGGGTTTGAACATGGGACCTCACGAATGCGAGACTCAAACGCTACCGTCTGAACCAACTCGCTCGGTTATACATCATTGTTTATGTAAATGAAAAATGAAAAGTGAATGTGGTACATAAATATTATTTTAAGAAATACAGGAAACGATTATGGGTAAATTATGAGCGCAGGAGCACCATTTCGTGACACTTCGTAAAATAACTCGGCTCCAGGGTGAGCTCAACGCTAAAATACTCATTTTTACTCCATATGTGCTGTACTTTTGGTCCAGGTAAAATACTTACCTTTATGACAAAGCTCGTAAAAATACTATTATGTTCTGTGGACAAAAATAAATTGAAGTTTATAAAATTAGACTATTAGAGTAGTTTATCTGGGCCAAATAAAGTTTAAATAATCAAGTAATAGACTAATATTGCGACAGAATATGGAGTTTTCTGTGCGTAATCTACTTTAATTCTACCTCAATCTTCAGTTCACTCAGGAGTTACCGTAATGGCGTATAGCATTATGTCCATCTAGAGAAACTACACTTTCAAATGGTGAAAGAATTATCCAAATCGGTTAAGTAGCTTCTGAGATTACTTATACAAACACACAAACATTTTCTATAACAAATTAATAATTATAAGCATATATATACATATATATATACATATATACATATATATATATATATAATCCCATCATATAACACAGTTATGTCCATATAAAATAGTGTTAAATGAATATCTTCCGTTAGTTATGCAAGACCGCCTTAAATAGACGCATTTATTTGTTTTCATTTCATTATATTATAATCTATTAGTTTGAGGCTGCACTAATAAAACGCATTGTTACTTTAAAACTCTCGTTAAATATTAGTCCTATCAAAATTTTGAATAGGATGAAACTTATCGGAAACCGTTTTTAGAGAAACTTTTGTTATGTAACATTTTTCATGAAAATCAATAATAACCGAGATAGTATGATTAATTTAATTCAGGCCACCTTATAATCCCCCTTTTAAATAAAGTATTTTGAATGTTATATAGCCTAAAATCTAAGGTAGAACTAACTTAATTTATATTCCAATTTTCATTCAAATCGGTTCAGCCATTATTGCGTGGAAAGGTAACAAACATCTAGACAGACAGACATACAAACAAAAATTTCAAAAATGCTATTTTTGTCTCAGGATGGTTAATTATACATTTTGACACCAATTATTTTTGGAAAATCGAAAATTACCACAAAAATTTTGTTACAGATTTATTATTAGTATAGATATAGCCTATCAATATGTCTTTCTTTGTTATGAAATATCATTTTTTTGATACAAATTGTCTTACTTAACACTAAATTGTAATTATTGTTTAACTTTTGGAATTAACATTGTTATTATTATTATTATTATTATTATTATTACTACTACTACTACTACTACTACTACTAGTACTACTACTACTACTACTACTATTATTATTATTATTATTGTTATTGTTATTATTGTTATTATTATTATTATTATTATTATTATTCCATTGTTTTCTGTATTGCTGTTATTAATATTTGCTATGTATTTTTATACTGGTTGAGTGGAAAAGAAGGCCTTATGGTCTTAACTCTGCCAGCAAAAGTAAATGAACTAAATAAATAAACAAATGATTTAAAGAATAGGAAATACCATCAGTCTTTATCACTATAATGCATTATAAACCGTCTATAAGATCATGGATCATGAATAGAACGTCAACTGCAACACAAACAAGATGCAAGTGTTGCCTGATAGTAGCTTTGGCACGAGTCAAGTATGACGTCATGTCAATATAGTTTATGAACATACAGTGCCTAGTAATTATTTACTTTAGCTGACAGCGCGTTTTGTCTAAGAAATTTATTCAGAACTCCTTGATCTGACTAGGAGAATTTGTACAAACTGCAAACATTGAGCGTAAAGCAATATTATTCATTTTATATGGTTAGTATTCAAAACTTTAAGGTATATCATGGGTAAACCAGTGTTCTGTATAATTGATTGGGTGTGACAAGTTGGCGTGTTTGTGAGTTTACCGTATTTGGCACATATTAGTGATAATCAGTGGCGTAGCATGAAATTTTGAGCAGGGGAAGCTAACTCAAGTTATCTTTCATGTATATATGAGAAAACGTATTGCAAAAATATAGTCTTACAATAAATAGTAGTCAATGTCAAGTCAGCAGTCGAAAGATTGATTGGAACCTCATAAGTAACACCAATAAAGCATCACCTCAAATGGTACGTAATAATATATGATTTCACGGTTTACACATACTGTATCTCTAACATTACGTATAACATTAGCTCACTAGAGAAACCACAATATTAACGGTCAATAGATACAGTATTAGTATAATTACGTAAATATGCGTCTGTGTTTTGGTTGTGTTCTTCATTGACAGCAAGGAAGTCGGTCGTTTGATTTTTAAATCACACTTTTGTTCGTAAGTCAGTTTTGATAATGGAATTGTCCTAAAAAATTCAAGTAAATTGATGTTAGGAACTGTTATTTGACTCATTATTTATTATATCAGCCACAGTGCACATATACACTTCAACTGAACACAACTAACGAAAGGAATAACTCGGAAACTAAATTCTTTTCAATGTCAAAGCTAGCTTCTTGCAAGCCTTGCGACCAGGGTAGTTTAGTTAGAAAGAGATGGAAAATCTGCGGGGTGGTTACATAGAAGAATGCGTGAAAGAAACCAGTATGCTTGTAATTCAGTGGAGGAGATTGGAAGCTGGTGTGTGCAGTCTTCATGTTCACTGCTACATCACAAATCATCCTGAGCTGCCGCATCACAATATTTAACGCGTAAATATAAATTGTGTTACAATTAATAAATAATTTTGTCCATAAACTGCAGGTTTATTATGAAATTATTATTAACTGGGGAAGCTGAGGTTTTTAGCTTATATTGACGCTATGCCACTGGTGGTAATGTCATATCGTAGGAATCTTGTTGCACTGTGTTTTACCCTTCGCCGGGATATATTTTCGTAAATATTGCATATTAAAGGTTAGATTAAGTTAGGTTAGAGAGGGGATAGCTAATTGAAGTGAGGACAAGGATTGTGACCAGGTTAGATAGGTTAAATGAGGGGATAGCTAATGACATGAGGCCGTGTTGTATGACAAAGAGTGGTTAGAAAAGAGGATGGTTAAGTGACTTGAGGCCGAGGAATGTGATAGAGTTAGAGTGGGTTGGATGAGATCATAGCTAAGTGACAGGAGGTAAGAGAACTGTTACAAGGTTAAGAGTAAGTTAGTTGAGGGTGTAGCTAAGTGACTTGAGGCCGAGGAATGTGACAAGTTTATAATAATTTATTATTGTTTTCTGTTCAATTTTTGCTAGTTTCTACATATTCCGCCAGTCACATGGAGGAGTTCGTACAGAAAACACGTCTTCAGCTAAAGTAAATAATTAGGTATCCTTGCACAAACATGTATGACATTTATAAATTTTACATATTCATTTACATAAAAAGATAGACTACAGTAATAATAGCCTAGATTTCAGTGGCGCCTGGTGCTTCAAAATTTTGTTCGTTTACTTTCTTATTACAAAATATTAGGCCTACCATACTACAGTCGTAAAAATTTGCAAAAACTCACCTATTTATATAGAAAACTGGCTCGTCTCTCCTTATTCCTCGCGAACTTCTCGATGACCCGCTGATTAAGTCAACAATGCTCAAGATGAAGTGACGTTCTATTGACAGCATTGCAAGGGCCGACAATCGATTTTCAGACATTGTGCTCCTCAAAAATGTTTTTACTCTTTTGAGAGTAGAAAAACACCTTTCAGCCTCTGAAGTCGTCATAGGGATTGTTAGTAGAATTTCTAGTAATTTTTTACACTCGCCGAAAGTTGACATAAATTGTTGTCTCTGAAAAATTCCATTAGAGACACAGCCTGAAATCTTTCTGAATTCGTCAGTGCCATAAATAACTGAAAGTTCTGTGCGAATATTCCTTTCATTTATGAACGGATACGCTCTAATGACACTACGAAGAGAATCTTCTGGGAAAACATTGTGGAAATCTTCAAATTTATCTGGCCTAAACAAAGCTGATGCTCCTAGATGCCCTTTGAAACTAAACCTGTCCTTTATTTCCCTGAGGATTACATCGCAAATTTCATGTGTTTCTCTCTTTCTCTCAACAAGAGACTCGACTCTTCTTCTTTTTGTCATCTCTTCACCGTAACTTTCTGTACAGATATTCTCTCGAATTTTTCTAACTTCTCTTTCAAATGCCTGAATATGACTTTCAACCAAATTTGGATTAGTGTCTCGTTTTGAAGGTGATTGAATAATATGTCCACATAGGGCATGATTTTATGAAAAAAGGACAACCAATAAATGAAAGTTTCCTCAGACAATATTCCCTTATAGCCAGAAGCTTGGAGAATTGTCTTATCGTTCGTTATCCTATCTCCTGTTTGAATAACTTCCATACATTCTAGTAATTCGAGTCTGTACTCATATACTGTGTTCACAGATCTGGACTGAAAATTCCATCGAGTAGGAACGGCTCTTGGAAGTCTTTTACCCACCACTTTGTCTAAAATTGCCGTTCTCTGTGGAGAGTTGGAGAAGAAAGTACATATGCCTTGCAAATTAACAAAAAAATACCCTAACACTTCTATTAATTGAAGCAGCATGTAGCATGATTAGATTCAATTGATGTGCATGGCAGTGGATGTACTGAGCTTAAGCATACTTCTCCTTTATGATAGCTTGAACCCCACCTTTGGAACCAGCCATGACAGAGGCACCATCATATGTTTGTGCTATCACTTTTTCAGGACAGCTCTCGAAATGAAGATCAAGCTCTTCAGTAATATATGAGGCGTTCAGAAGTCAACATGATTAACTCCTTTTCCAAAGAGTTTGAGATATTCAACGTTAAAGTTGAATACACACAATTGATTCTATGTTGTAGTCAAGAATAATATTGCATTCTGTCTGCTTTTTACTGAACTATGGAGTTAATCACTTTGACCACTGAAAATATGGTCAATTTAATACATTGCCAACTTAAAAACTCTGAAATAACCAAAAGTGGAGTTAATCATGTTGACTTCTGAACGCTTCATATGTTGCTAATGATGCAGCATTTTGACCTTCAGGGTTAACAAATTTCCAGAATCTTTCAACCGGTTTTGAATTTACCAAATATCTGAATATAATAACCAGCTGATATTTCGATGACACATCACTAGTTTCGTCAGCAATGACGGCCACGAAATTAGATTCCTGCAACTGCTTAGAAATCTCTTCTTGACAAACTTCTAGCCTGCATTGCAGAAGTTCGTTCTGTATTCTTTTGGAAGTGCCTTAAAATACAGTTGGTTTTTCTATATGAGCTTTCATGGCACTATCCAACTCGGCACCGAAATTTACGAGTCCCCGAAATATTCCGGGATTATCCGACATATCGGACTCATCGTGACCTCTTAAGGCTACCTCAAAAGCGCCACAAAACCGTATACAGTTAATTATTATATTAAGCACGTGCCTGTTTTGGGTCACTTGCTCATTGTGGGATCCTATGGAACACCTATAGACTCTATCCATTTGCTGTGCTATACTGGCATTGCCGAACATGGCTAGCTTCAGGGCATTTTTCTTGTGAGCCTTCGAGTTTTCGTGTTTTTTAGAGCGATCCTGGAGATGCTGGATGTCACTAACACCGTCCTTTGTCCACGCCTCTTCTCCTCAGAACAAAACACAAGGAAAACAGAACAACGATTTTCTTACTTCACAACCACATAACCACTGAAACTTCTCGTACGCGTCAGAATTGAATTTTCTGTTAAACGACCTGGTTTTGGTTTTAACGCACTGTGAAATTTCAAGGTTCGGAGTCGATCTACCAAGACGCTTAATCTCACACTTCTCTTCTAAGCTGCGCGATGAAAATGGATGTTCTATTAAAGATTGAATTGTATTCATCTTAACAAGTCTATTTAATATAGTAGAATAACACAACACAATTTATTAAAACAGCTTCTTACGCGCCACCACGTGCTCTCAACCAACTCGATTCAAGTAACTGCAGTGAAACGGAAAGCGAAGGTTCTCACCGTCTCACTCTCTACCCTAAAAAAACTTGTTTTCGCGCCTAACTGCAGTCGCAGGGCGAGCATGTTCTGTCTGACTCATTCATTGTCACTCATGAGCTACTGCCATCTGTTTCCATTTTCAAAGCTCGTCTACCTCCCTGTTCGTTTATCAAAAACTTAAAATCCACGCTGGACAACACCCCTCTCATCCCCTCGCCACGAAGAGGTACCCAGGATCAAGCCAGTCTCCATAAGAAGTACGGTCGTTTACTTTGGCAAGTCAACGATGAGGCTCCTACAAACGATTATAATTGGATGAGAAACTTACTACCGCTGATCATACCAATCGTGTACTTAGACCACAATAATTTAACTTATATTTTAAACCAATATATCCGTAATTTTTTAGGTGTAGCGCAAACTTGCTACAACCTTAAAGAGCCGCGCCTGGTGCTATCTGTCAGTAATGATCAGAATGAAGGAGAGAGAGGGAGAGAGAGAGAGAGATCAAACTTCTCCTCCTAACGACGCCACAGACCAGCGTCATGCCCTTATGTTGGTGACATTGTGTATGTAGGCCTAGTTCTATTTGGTCTTAACCGACAACCGTAACGACACGGTTGAAAGCTACCTTAGCTAATTCTCCAGTTTAACACGAACGAATTTTCTATTTTATTGACAAATGAATAGTTATTAATGCTATTTCATAATTTTGTGCGTTAACATTTTAACTAGTTTTACTAGCACTTTTATGTATGTGTCATAACGTGGGCGACTACATTCGCTAATAATAGTCTACAGCTACACACCAGGATACATTGCAGAAGTATAGTACACTAAAGAAGAAAATAGTGTTTTGCGTTTGCCATCAAAGTAGTAGTGCTCAGCAGTCCCTAATAGTAGCATGCTGCCGATCAACTTCAGACATGACTGCAGAATTACTGTACAGCATTTGGTAAGTACAATATAATATAATTTTGGCTTAACTAATATAGGCTAGATCCCATATTTTGTAAATTGTGCAGTATCCGGGTTAGTGGAACCCTCGAAAAACAATGTGCAGTTTCCGGATCAAAGTGTGCAGTTTCCACTTACCCCAAAAATCATCGTAGTTTGATTCTACAGTTTACCGCCGGCAGTAGGACAGTGAATGGACGGTGTTCAGACGGCACAGTTTACATGTTTATTAGAATTCCCCGGAGGAAAAAGGGTTATACATACAACAGCAGGGAAGAGAGCATGACCGAGATGGAATATAGTTGTTAAAATAATAAATTATTTATTTAAGCGAATGAGTATTAATTGAATTTCAGGACAGTTGTTTAAAATGCCCTCCATTATTCTCTAGACTCAGATTGCATCGACGTACGAAGTTCTGGAACAATCGCCGAAGTCCATTCTCATTCATATTGAGTATTAGCCGTATTATTCCATTATTTAGAGCAGTGGTCGGCAGGTTGTGCATTTGTGACGTCGGAGCAAGGTCAGACTAGATGAGCATCTGAAGAGCACAGCAATTGCGCAACGGCAAGCTATTACAGATGTATAATAATAGGTGGTTCAGGGGAATTGGTTAAGTTCTAATATTATTTAGTCTATACGTTGTATTGTATCTATACGGGATGACCCGTACGTAATTAATTTCAGGGTTTGTTCTTTGAAATATTGCAAACCAACAAGTTAAATACAATTTTACTCATTTTTACTTCCTTATCGAGATAAAAATTATTCTATATGAAATATTTCATAGGATTTTTGTTAAAGCCATTGGTTTAATTCCCAATATGCTGAGTTAATTTAAGATAGCGGTGTATTACGATTAATAATTATTGAAAAAATTTTAGTTTTGTCCTTTAAATGTGCAGAAATTTATTCCGAACAAATGTAACATTGTAAATTTCCTTTTGCAGAACGAAAAGTTACATTTCTTCGGATCAAATTTATACACATTTAAAGGACAAAACTAAAATTACTTCAATCATTTGTTATCATAATACACTGGTCTCTTAAACCGACTGAGCATATTGGGAATTAAATCAATGCGTTTTCCAAAATACTCTAAGGAATGTTTCATATAAAAGCCATTTTTGTCTCGAAAAGGAAACAAAAACGAGTAAAATTGTATAAAATAATCATATGCACGAAATCAGATGTAGTCCTATAGGTCGTTACTGTAGAGTTCAGTACTGAAGCTATTCTTCGCTCTCAAAGCTCCGGATGCCGATGTTCTTAAAAGAGAGCAGGATTGCTCTGAGGGATGACAGAGCACTGATTCTGCCGATCACTGGCTTAAAGTATTTAGTTGTAAGTATAGTCTATTAAATTGATTAGAAACCAAAATATTTTGTTACATTGATTTATCACGGTTGTACAGTTTTGTTTTCATACAAATGTATTGTGATTGTGCTGTTCCCATACTATCTTTTAGAAGAATAGATCGCGTAGCCACCGGCGTATCTCGGTCGGTTAAGGCAATTACCTGCCGATCCGAAGTAGCGCTCGGGCGCGGGTTCGATTCCCGCTTGGGCTGATTACCTGGTTGGGTTTTTTCGAGGTTTTCCCCAACCGTAAGACAAATGTCAGATAATCTATGGCGAATCCTCGGCCTCATCTCGCCAAATATATCGCTGTCACCAATTCCATCGACGCTAAATAACCTCGTAGTTGATACAGCGTCGTTAAATAACCAAGTAAAAAAGAAAAGAATGGATCGCTCTCTGTCAGTGCATAGGCACCGTGCCGCCACTGTTCAGTTGAACCTTCTCTCCACGCTGTGCTCAGTATGCAGAGATTGCCGAGCAAAGAGCAAGGCAGCTCCGTTGTATGACATCACAGTACACGGAACATGCCGGCCACTGATTTAGAGCTTCTAGAGCATGTGGATTGTTTTCATACACTTTTTGTTCGAGAGTACTCTGTGGTTGTCACACCGACAATTCTGGAGACCGAGAAGATCATGGTTGTCAAAAACTTAAAGAAGGACTTCTATTAAATATGTCAATTTATGTGCTCTTGTGCTAACTTGCTGATATATGGGTAATTTCTAGCTCCGTGTGAAATTATAAAAACGGTCACAAAATATTGTTCACATACTTAACGTTCCTATTTAATAGTATGATCCCAACTGTCACGCAGTAATTGCACCTAATATATTATGTGGTAGAACTTCGTGAGAAATGATTGCAGGTTAGTACTTGTACAGCTCATGCATTTTGTCAAGACACTCGCGATGCGCAGTAGGGGAACAACGTTTCTGTAGAGGGGGTAGGAGTAGAAGGGAAGGTCGGGCGTGTGTGTACAGCAGAGATGTCAAAGTGCATGCACTGCGTGCTCTCAAGAACCCGCACAACATTTCTTTAAAACCGATTATTGTAATTTATCTTGCTGAAAAGTGTACCGTATTTGATTTGTATTGCCTATAATTCGTAAGTAGACTCATCCGATCTCGTGCGCAGCTCTGTAGGAAGAGCGTGGGAGTGTCTGGACATAATGCAAGAGGTGTACTTGGATAAGCTTACGTATTCTAGTTTTTCCAAAACTATTTTAACATAGTGCAAGTTGGTTGAAGGAAAATGACGTCGTAATTGGAACTAAGAACTTCTATAATGAAGTTATAAAACATTTACACAGAGAAAGATATAGTATTCAAATAAATATTTTTATTGTTACATAATCGCATATTTACACGTCACTTCAAAATATGATTAAAGTCTTTATTCATCGATAGTCATTCGTGTTCTTCAATGAAGTTATGATTAAAGATGTAATTTTTATTAGGTTATTCCTTTTAAATTTATCATAACATTCACGTCGTATTGTGTTACTGAATTTTTTGCAGTAATTGATATATAAGTTAATTATTTTTAACGTATATTTTTTCAGTGAAAGTAAAATTTACAGTTCATTTCTTAATTGCCATGACAACAGTTCTTGAACAGGTCTGAGTTTCTGATATAATTATAGTACTAGTTTGACAGGTCTGAAATACTTACAGTACGAGTTGGAAATGACGTAGCACCCTTGAATTAATGGATCTTTACTAAAATCTACAAATGCATTGATTACCTATTAATTGTCATATGAAATGTACAATTTGGTATGTTGTTAACATTAAGAACCGATTCAATTTAAAGAGACAGTTGATCGTAACACTGAATAATCGCACCATAAGCTTGCTGGAGATATACAGGGTGCTTCAAAAATACGGGGCATAATTTCAGGTATGTATTTCCCACATGTGGACAATCAAAATAGTTCATTACAACATGTGTCCGGAAATGCTTCATTTTCGAGTTATGGCCTTCACAACATTGAAATTCACCGGAACGTTTTTCTTTCCGCAGGTCGTTGTCATTGCAGAAGATGTTCAAAATGTCCACCTCCTGCTTGAATACAGACCTCACATCGATGTCTCATTGACCTGCGAACACGATCCCAAACTCCAGGAGTATTGCCTATGTCCTCAGAACATGCCACAATTCGATTCCGAAGAGATTCCAAATCAGGCACCGGAGACGAATAAACCAATGATTTTAAATGGCCCCGCAAGTAGAAATCGAGAGGGTTCAGATCAGGTGAGCGTGGAGGCCAAGCAATTGGGCCACCTCTACCTATCCATCGATCAGGAAACTTTCGATCCAAGTACCGGTGAGCCGTACGACTGAAGTGTGCAGGAGCGCCATCATGCAAGAAGTGAATGTGTTGACGATTGATCAGTGGAGTGGCTTCTAAAACATGAGGTATGGTGTTTTCCAGGAAGTTTGTGTACGCCTGCCCCGTAAGTGTGTTTACAAGTACATGAGGTCCAACTAATCGATCACCAATGATACCGGCCCACATGTTGAGGGAGAACCGCACCTGGTGATGAGATGGAACAGTTGCACGTGGGTTTTCATACGCCCATACATGCTGATTGTGGAAATTTGTTATGTCATCTCATGTGAACTGTGCTTCATCTGTATATAATACTAAGGCAGGAAAGTTCGGATTTACACCACACTGCTGCAAGAACCACTGACAGAACCTAACTCGTGCAGGGTAATCAGCTTGCCTGTACACGTTGCAAATGATAAAGATACAATTGATACTCTTTCAACAGTCTCCAGACAGTCGTATGAGGAACATTGACTTGCAACGCTACCCTTCGTGTGCTGATAGAACGAGTCATGTTCACAGCCTCCAGAATCTCCTCCTCTACTTCTGGAGTTGTAGATCTTGGTCGTCCCCTTCCCAAACCAGGAGAGTTAAATTTTCCATACTCGCACAGACGGTAATGGAGACGTACAAAATGTCTTCCGATCTGGACATTGTCGCTGTGGGTACCTCTCCTGGTACAAACGACGAGCCAGCGCAGCATTGCCGTCCGCCTTACCGTACAAGAAGTGTATCTCTGCCAGCTCTTGATTTGAATACATGTCGCACAGTCTAACGCCTACACAACACTGAATGTAACCTTCGCCTCGGAATGAACTGTCAGAGTGCCCTCTTAATGTCTCCTTTGACGGCAACGACCTGCGGAAAGAAAAACGTTCCGGTGAATATCAATGTTGTGAAGGCCATAACTCGGAAATAAAGCATTTCCAGACACATGTTGTAATGAACTATTTTGATTGTTTACATGTGGGAAATACATGCCTGAAATTATGCCCCGTATTTTTGAAACACCATGTATATTTTTAGATTTCTCAAGAAAATATGCCAATAACATAGTCTCACTGGTATGAATATTAACGTTTTTATCTAAACACCACTTTCGAAAAATGTTGTACACTACTTCATACCTTTCCTTTGATTTTTCTGGTAAAAGTGATGCACATGCTAGATCCACAGCTTCTTCAATACCAATCTCACTCATTTTTACAATATTGTAGCCAAATTTTACTGCTTTATAACTAATAAACGTTCAAACATTAAATCCCGAGACATAAACAAGTAACATAGCAACCAAGTCATGTGTTACTTGAATTAATGAATCTATTGCAAAATGAAGGAATGCAATTTTGATTTATTATTGCTTTTACATTTTTTCAAGTATTGCAAGAAGTTACTCACTAACTACAAACTGTAAGTGACTTATTTGATCTCGAATGCTTGGAAACCTGGGCACTTACAGTTCTCTAGCATAATCATGCTTTTTTTTTTTTTGCATACTTACCATCTTTGTTGCATGACATGTAACTTGAAGATACAACACGTTCAAGGTTGCTACGGAAACGTTGGAAATAATAGTGCAGTAAGTAAATTACTTGCAGCATCTGTGTTGTAAGTAAATTGTCTAAAATTTTGACTTATGATCACTTATAAATTTAAAAAAAAACAAGAACTCTGACAGAACAAGCTGTAACGTTATTTATTAACATTACAATTATTGAACGTGAAGTTTGAACAATTATTAAATGTTATGGGATAAAGACTGTCATTCTCTTTATTTGTAGAAAAATATTCAGACACTTCAATTTCATACATTGCAGTAGTTTTTTTTTATCTATTTGAACAATGCATACACAATCGTATCCAACAAATAAAACAAAATAATATAAAAACACGGTCACCTAGAGAATTACACATTACCATTAACAAAATGACAAACGTTCAGTTCAAAATTAATACATAACTAAAATATATAATAAATAAAATAAAGATATAAATTATGGCTGTGAAAAATAGTATATGCAATACACGGCCGTTAAGTGCATAACAGAGTCTCGGGAATTAAAAAGCCCCTCATTTTTTTCAAACTTTCCCTCGTCTCTGTTATAAAGCACTTACCAACCTAATAATGATATACTTTATCATAATATTCACGTCATATTGTGTTACCGAATTCTATATATTTGAGGAGCTAAACGTTCATTTTAAGAAAGTTCAAAATTCATACTTCTTCCTTATCGAGATCTTGGTTAAAATATGGTAAAAATATCTTATACGAACTCATCCAAAAGACACACACGCACACGCACAAATCGCTTAGTGAAGTTTTATTTCCATAGCAACTATGTTATATTGCAATGTCAGTCGGCGAATTTAATGTAATTGGCATCATAATGCGCAATCCAGAAGATGTGTGACATTCAGGTTACTGTCAGTGAGGCTGTTGTATTGAGCTCCAGAATTATTATGGAAATATTACATCTCTTCTTCTTTAAAGTCCTTAAAAGAATTTTACAATTCATTTTGTCTCCAGATAAATCTAATTTAATATAATAAAATGTTTCAAGTTCAATCTATAAGATTTACCTATTTTGCAAATGTTTATTTGCTATAACATTGTATATAAAATATTAACGATTTCGCCTTTTCGGCATCATCAAATATTGTTAAGAACACATAATCTAAACCTTGATCAAATTAAACATGTACATTGTAATATGCATGACAAATAGATTTTCATGAGTTTTATGTAGTATGTCTTATAAGTAAAAACGTTTATGTATTACAATGTACATGTTTAATTTGATCAAGGTTTAGATTACGTGTTCTTAACAATATCTGATGATGCCGAAAATGCGAAAACGTTGATATTTTATATACAATGTTATAGCAAATAAACATTTGCAAAATAGATAAATCTTATAGATTGAACTTGAAACATTTTATTATATTACCTTAAAAGAAGGAAGTTGTTCCTTATTGCTGTAGTGCTATGTAGAACTCTTGGAAGGTCCTTTCGGCAATAGACAACTCAAAACGCAAGCAACTGAAACAATTAGGAATATTTTGAATACGTAGCATAGTCTATAAAATTATTGGCATTTATATTTTATCAATTTATATTTAACTAAACATGTGTTGTCTCTATCATAAATTGTGCTGATTTAAAAGACAGATATTTTCTATTGAATTATGATGTTAGTGAATCTTAGAAAATCATGACAATATCTAATATGAATTATTTAAATTATGGAACAATTAAAAGCGAAATTGGAGACATTGGTTTCATGGATATAATAAAAGTAAACGGAAGTACAAACACAAAACTTTTCAACACTATATTTTGTTAATCATAAATTCTACATCCAACTCATTCCGAAAACCAATATTCTAGGTACTTGGTTATCATCTACAATTTGAAAGTAAACATATGTGACTTGAAGATGTACTGTAGGGTGAATAAAAAGTCTGAAACTGTATGTTAGATGAACATACCTAGATGTTTCCATTAATTATAACACCAATTATACAAGCACTTACACATATAATTTTACAACATAATACTAACAGAAAAACGAGGGCAAAGAGACAAGGAAAAAATATAAAACAAAGAGAATGAAACAAGCTCAACAAAGACAAAACTAATACTGACGGGAAGATGAGAGTAAGGAGACAAAGTAAAAATTTAAAAAAGGAGAATGAAACAAGTTGAACAAAGATAAAAATAATACTGACAGGAAGACGAGAGTAAGGAGACAAAGTAAAGATTATAAAAAGGAAAATGAAACAAGTTAAACAAAGACAAAAATAATACTGACAGGAAGACGAGAGTAAGGACACAAAGTAAAAATTAAAAAAAAAGGAGAATGAAACAAGTTGAACAAAGACAAAAATAATACTGACAGGAAGACGAGAGTAAGGAGACAAAGTAAAAATTTAAAAAAGGAGAATGAAACAAGTTGAACAAAGACAAAAATAATACTGACAGGAAGACGGGAGTCAGGAGGCAAAGTAAAAATTTTAAAAAGAAGAATGAAACAAGTTGAACAAAGACAAAAATAATACTGACAGGAAGACGAGAGTAAGGAGGCAAAGTAAAAATTTAAAAAAGGAGAATGAAACAAGTTGAACAAAGACAAAAATAATACTGACAGGAAGACGAGAGTAAGGAGACAAAGTAAAGATTATAAAAAGGAGAATGAAACAAGTTAAACAAAGACAAAAATAATACTGACAGGAAGACGGGAGTAAGGACACAAAGTAAAAATTTAAAAAAAGGAGAATGAAACAAGTTGAACAAAGACAAAAATAATACTGACAGGAAGACGAGAGTAAGGAGACAAAGTAAAAATTTAAAAAAGTAGAATGAAACAAGTTGAACAAAGACAAAAATAATACTGACAGGAAGTCGAGAGTAAGGAGACAAAGTAAAAATTTAAAAAAGGAGAATGAAACAAGTTGAACAAAGACAAAAATAATACTGACAGGAAGTCGAGAGTAAGGAGACAAAGTAAAGATTATAAAAAGGAGAATGAAACAAGTTAAACAAAGACAAAAATAATACTGACAGGAAGACGAGAGTAAGGACACAAAGTAAAAATTTAAGAAAAGGAGAATGAAACAAGTTGAACAAAGACAAAAATAATACTGACAGGAAGACGAGAGTAAGGAGACAAAGTAAAAATTTAAAAAAGCAGAATGAAACAAGTTGAACAAAGACAAAAATAATAATGACAGGAAGACGGGAGTAAGGAGGCAAAGTAAAAATTTTAAGAAGGAGAATGAAACAAGTTGAACAAAGACAAAAATAATACTGACAGGAAGACGAGAGTAAGGAGGCAAAGTAAAAATTTAAAAAAGGAGAATGAAACAAGTTGAACAAAGACAAAAATAATACTGACAGGAAGACGAGAGTAAGGAGACAAAGTAAAGATTATAAAAAGGAGAATGAAACAAGTTAAACAAAGACAAAAATAATACTGACAGGAAGACGAGAGTAAGGAGACAAAGTAAAAATTTAAAAAAGGAGAATGAAACAAGTTGAACAAAGACAAAAATAATACTGACAGGAAGACGAGAGTAAGGAGACAAAGTAAAAATTTAAAAAAGGAGAATGAAACAAGTTGTACAAAGACAAAAATAATACTGACAGGAAGACGAGAGTAAGGAGACAAAGTAAAAATTTAAAAAAGCAGAATGAAACAAGTTGAACAAAGACAAAAATAATACTGACAAGAAGACGAGAGTAAGGAGACAAAGTAAAAATTTAAAAAAGCTGAATGAAACAAGTTGAACAAAGACAAAAATAATAATGACAGGAAGACGGGAGTAAGGAGGCAAAGTAAAAATTTTAAGAAGGAGAATGAAACAAGTTGAACAAAGACAAAAATAACACTGACAGGAAGACGAGAGTAAGGACACAAAGTAAAAATTTAAAAAAAGAGAATGAAACAAGTTGAACAAAGACAAAAATAATAATGACAGGAAGGCGAGAGTAAGGAGACAAAGTAAACATTTAAAAAAGGAGAATGAAACAAGTTGAACAAAGACAAAAATAATACTGACAGGAAGACGAGAGTAAGCAGACAAAGTAAAGATTTAAAAAAGGAGAATGAAACAAGTTGAACAAAGACAAAAATAATACTGACAGGAAGACGAGACTAAGGATACAAAGTAAAAGTTTAAAAAAGGAGAATGAAACAAGTTCAACAAAGACAAAAATAATACTGACAGGAAGACGAGAGTAAGGAGACAAAGTAAAAATTTTAAAAAGTAGAATGAAACAAGTTGAACAAAGACAAAAATAATACTGACAGGAAGACGAGAGTAAGGACACAAAGTAAAAATTTAAAAAAGGAGAATGAACAAGTTCAACAAAGACAAAAATAATACTGACAGGAAGACGAGAGTAAAGAGATAAGAAAGAAATTTAAAACAAGGAGGACGAAACAAGCTGAAAAAAAAAGAATACTGGCAGGAAGACCAAGAACAAGGAAACGTGAAAGAAATATAGAGCAAGAAGAAGGAAACAAGCTGAACAAGGACAATAATAATACTGACAGGAAGAACGAGCGTAATAAGACAAGAAAGAAATCTAAAACACGTAGAACGAAATAAACTGAACAAGGACAAAAACAAAAAGTAAAATAATAATAATAATAAAGTTAATATTAATAATAATAATAATAATAATAATAATAATAAATGTGTGGCCAAGACTGACCTATTGCCATTCCGCAGTACATGATGAAGACTGCGCTGCACTCGGCCTCCAGCAGGACGCCGATCACCAGACTGAACACCGTAACTCCCAGCCGCCCCGACATCAGCGACAGACACACGGCCATTGCCCTGCACACCACAACACATGTTTAACGAATGCTACCTATATCATGTGGTGTCCCTGGTGGCGAACTTTGGCTCGACTTGGCTATTCGAGGGCCGGATCCGGGATGGATCCACACTCTTACATTGACCCATTGTGCTCCATGTACAGTAAAACCCCGATAAGACGCTGTTCAAGGGACCGGGTGTAAACCGCGTATTAACCGGGACCGAGTAGTAGGCGGGTATACTAATTTTGACTTACATACAGTATCTATTAGCATTTTTATTTATTGAAATACATGATTAATGGAAGGTAATACAGTATTACTCCATTATGTAATTACTGTACTGTACGTCAAAGACATTTACAATATGTACTGTACTTAATTCTTTCGAAAAAAAAAAAAAAGCCATTTATAGTTGTTTGCCTTGTGCGTGTACTCCAAGTCCTCATGTTTACCACACTTCAGTTTCTGCGATTACATCCTTCCGGCGTCGCAGCTGTAGTGATTGAGTCGCGATTTTTTATTATCGTTCTTAATGTAGATGATGAGATTCCTGATGGATCAGAGAGTTGTTTCTGAGTAAGAGTACTGTTCTCATCGTACTTTCGTAAGATTTCCAATTTTTCCGACACAGAAGGGGCTTTTCATTTAACACCCATTGTAATAACATTCACAGACACTTCAATTCACTACAGGACAACAAACTGCCCAGCAAAAATTTCCAGAATTTTATTACGGCTGAGTGAGGAATGCTGTTTGAGAGAGAGGGTTAGCAAGAGGGTGGGGTATTGTAACTGTATCTAGGCTTTAACCACGCAGATAAGTAGTCGAATAAGAGAGCGTAACAAGAGGGTGGCGTATATACTTCGCACGAAAACATGACGACCTTCCCTCATACCCTTCACCAGTTAACTGCAGGCACGCGCAAGGGATAAACCCTTAGCCGAGTTGCCAATTCTTGAAGTCATTGTGATTTGCGAACGTTTTTCAAACTGTGTTCCGTGAAACCGCGATTTTCAGAAAGACTATATTATCTTTGTAAATATACCTTAATTTATAATTACTAAAACAAAATTGGTATAAAAATGAACAAACTTATTTTAAAAACACTTTATATTTATATTTTCACTAACATGTTTTGCCTAAATAAACAAAAAAAATGTAGACTTCTATAATAAGTGTTAAATTCTCATGTTATTGAAGTTCCAGAATTTTGTACTTAATTAAGAATGTTGCGCTGGTAAAATTTTCTGAAACTGTGATCATTGAATAGTTATAGAATGTATAGTACAAAAGAGTAAAGTTAGATTTTATCTACTTCGCCTTGGGTGATAATTTCCACGAACGCATAAAATCTGCTTACTCTAGTGTGCTATACAATATTTTATTCATTACTGGTATGTAAATTTAATTTTAAATTGTAGGGCTTTTCTTTGTAATGTGTTGGCGAAGAAGTTCATATACATTCATTTTACTATTGCTAATATGTTGGTTGTCATGTAGAGAGTGATTTAAAAACATTTAATTCACTGCTGTAAGTTAGAAAACTTTTAAGCACTGCTGTGAATAATGTTATTATATAGGTTGCTAAGGACGGTGTTGCTGTTGGCGATATCTCTTTCGCGTACTGTTCACATACTGTTCGGCGAAGTAAATCACGTATAAAATCGTCTATCTTACCGAATTCTGTTTTAATTTGTTTATTTTCTCTTTAGTTGGTGAACCGTAATTCTTAATTTCTATGCCCATATATCCAACTCCGCCGGTTGCATCCGATGTTAAGTGATTAAGATGTATACTTATTAAACTGCCTGAACTTTCGATTACTTTATGCATAGAATTTCTAACGTTAGACACAATTTTAACACTTTGTTTTCTTAGCTACGCTCCTCTGCAAATAAGATACTCTGTTTTCTTCGACGGTGTTATTTGTTGTTCTTGTCGTGATGGTCCTGGATCTTCAGGTATATCAGGAGGCCTGGCTGCGGATCATCTCCAACACTCATTAATCATGGCCGGAATAAATTAGACATATTGAAGCGCACAACGGTATAAAACAACACGTCGACAAAGACACTGAGAACGGGTGAAACCCGACAGGTAGAGGCAATGACTACTAGATTTGGCAATGCTGGGATCTATTGTATTTCTGCCACGCGGCTAGGGGTTGAGTAGAGGATGGGGGTTTATGAGGGATTACCAATTCCAAGAAGAGTGGCCGTCATGTTTCCGAGCCAAGTATACTAAGGTATGAAGGTTTAAATGCGCAGGTAAAGGGTCGAATACCATTACTTTTCAGGTTAATGGCACCAGTGAGTTCAATGACCAAGATGTTTCATTGCTGTTACAGTACATTGCTGAAAATTACATCGATAATATTCCACAAAAACAGCGTATTATGCGGTACTTGAGCGCAACAAACGGGGTATTTTATAAAAGCGTTATATATGAAATGTGAAAGGACCGGACAAATAAAGCGTATTACACAGGATAGCGTATCGAGGTTTTACTGTATATGCGATGATTGTTCAAGTCCGACAGGTGACTGGGTTGAAATTCGTGAATCCGATGCTGACAAGTGGCCATCATTCTCCTACCACAGAACCAGGTCTCATCCCCAGACGAGTAAAACTCCAGTACCCGGAGCACCAAGCTCTTACCTTATCAGCATTAGAAGCCCGGTCTATGCCTGCAGCGAGAATGCGTTTGAATTCTGTTATGTAAGATTTCATCATCCCTACCAAATAAAATGTGGACTGACGCGGCGGCCAGTCTAGATCGTGCTGGGTAGCGGACAGTTTGTGTTTGGAGACAGATTTGCCGCGCGGGCATTACAGAATGGCAAAAGAATTCACTGAAAAGTTAATTGAAAAAGTGTAGGAGTACGTATGCTTGTACGGGGACTACAATAGGAAATTGTGGTAGGTGTACGAAATCAATGGAAGTGAGGGAGGGGCACTTTCATTGATTTCGTACACCTACCACAATTTCCTATTTCTTTTGCAACTTACTGATAACAGAAAACGTTCTTCCTCATCAGAACTGGATGTCATGACCGAAGGAAAATAACGAAGACTAAAACAAACAAAATCTTTTGGAGTAGACCTACCTAGTAGATGACTTCTCTTCACACTAGATCGCTACTGTAGATCCATAGAGTAAGTATATAGAGTATTTTTGATCTACTGCGAAAGGTATTAACATTGGAAAGCAAGTCACGGGTCTTTGGTATGCTACAGACTGTTCTGTAGTGTTTTTATAAGTGAGTTCTTGTTTGTGATTTCTTAGTGGAATGTATTCAAAGTAAGATAAATTATTATGTACTTATTACAGCCACAGTAATGGCGGACAACTGCTGTTGCTTTGGGTGCAAACAAAAAAGTACGTGAAAGGAGGAAACATAGCGTTCCTTTCTTAAGTATCATCATTTATAAATTTCATATTGAACGCTTAGTTTCTAGTTCTCACGTAATCATGATTTATCATCATTATGTATTTCATTTTTATAGCTTTTTTAGGAATATGTTCCAGGATTTCTTTTTCTCTTCCATATTGGTTTTCCATAACATTGCTGCTTTTTCTTCCAGTTCTGAATGTTTTTATGAGCTTTTTCTAGGGTGACCATATTTTCGTTTTCCCAAACCGGATGTTTCTATACAAAATAAAAACGGATATGACAATTATATTAATATTATACTCGTATAATGGTGGTAGCGCTATGCACCGTGGGTTCTCCACCGGGCCTATAATAACTCGTGGGACCGGAGCTGAGGAACCGCGGTGAGGCCTACGCGGAAAGATAAAGATGATTATTGATCATGAATGTTGTAGGGGAGTTCGGAGGCGGCGCGCAGCGGGATCTGCGCGCGGGGGGTTTAGGGCATGCACACCATTCCATCCTGGGTAGTACAATGGGCCCGCCCGAGCGGCCTGCGTGCGAGCACAGTCTAGTCCGTGCTCTTCACTAAAGAGGAATAATACAATATAATAGATAGTGGTAGTAGGAAGAATGATTTCCATGATTAATTCCTTTATTATGTTTTCACGGAACAATTCACAAACTGGCCGGGACAGGACCTTCAAACCGGAACGTATTGCAGCGTAGTTTTCTGCAGTTAATCTTGTTACATCCCTACTTTTCTTTAGTTCTTATAATTTATAAGTTCAAAATGGACTTTAATGATCATAAATCCCTTCCATTTGTAAACCAAAAAAAAAAAAAAAGTAATACATTTAAATCAACACAACTGCATTTTCATTTCCTAGACTGGGTGATGTATTCTACATGCCTTTGTCTTCTTGATACAGCTTAGATTTTTTTATTGTAGGAATACATTTCCTGAATAATTCCCCTTTTCAAGTGATATAATTTTTATTTTATTTTTCTCTGGTGTTTTAGTCCTAAATTCATGCCGATGTTACGAATTACTTAAGAATGTTACACATTAGCCGATGTTTTCATATATTAATAATATGTCCTGTCGAGACAGAAATGGGGTAGTAAATCTAATATTTAGAGTTTGTGAAAGTCCATACCAATATAAAAGTAAATATAAGGGACGCTCAAAATTACAGAAAATCATTTTTATTTATAGACGAATCTGAACAACAGAATAACGCATAAGAAATGATGCGGAACTGTAAGTGAAAATAATTTGGAAAAAGTTGGTAAATTTCTGTTCATAGTTAGGGTGGGGAAGAGAAAGTAAAGTTGTAAGTCATTATAAAGTAATTACACCTTATTTCTACATGGTTAAATAAATAAATACATTGCATTGCTGTAGGTTACAAATTGAATATTACATACATATATAAAGATTTTCTTCCATCTGATTAGGCAACTCTACAGTCTCCTAATAGAGATACAGCTTGTCCAAGTCAAGTCTGCGAGTGAGGATATCGGGATGGAATGTAGAGGCAAAACACAGTTGCCTCATAGGTCACTTGACGCTCAGATTTCAACGTGTGCACATCGTTTAAAATACACTACGGAGCACACGCATTTTTTGTCCTTGTCTTCAGATAAAGGCAACAGTTACGCTGTCTCCCAGCCTCCCCCCCTCATGCAACTTTCTCTCCTACTCTCACGCTTGCCAATCAGAACGCCAAACCTCACTGTCAAGCAGAAGTAGAAGTACAGTCCATTTCAAAGCGTCTTAAATTGTTACCGCTCTATGAACTGAAGCGCAGTAGAAAAACTTTGCTGTCATATGAGACTGTACTGGTCTCCTCTCGTTACCGCCTCCTTTCACTACAGGACTGCCTCCAACTTCCCCTCTCGGCTCGCAGAGACTTGGTCGAGCTGTATGTTTGACCTTGGCCTTCCCTCCACCTAAATTCCAACTGGCACCACCCTGCAAGTCGTAAGTGTGAAATAACTGCTTGGTTAGTGGAATTGACGAGTTGAATCGAAAACGGGCGTAACCCAGAAATTTAAGTTTTGAGAAAAAGGTCTTTGAAATATTTGAGTAGCTGTATAAATAACACATTTTTAGTCAGAGTAAACAACGGGCATTCCGCTGTTATTCAATATTTTATTAATTGAAAAACATTTTAATTGATATAATGTGTATACAGTAAGGAAGAAATAGTCGTTATAAAATATCGTTGCAATTGTCCTTATTCCATTCAGTGGCCTTTCTTCCATTCAATTACCCAATGCATGGAAAAACGGCGGAACAAATTTCCTTCTGCGATTTCTTGTTGAGGATAAAATAAAGAGAATTACACAAGGAATATGAACACACAATTTATACTGTTTTCAGGACAACATTGTGTTTCATCATATTTTAAAATTCGTGAGAAATTATTACAAGTGAAATGCTTTCTTTTTTGTAAACACAACCATATCTTCAGAACAATGTCAAAGATTCCACTTGTGTAAAAGAAGAAAAGATGAGGAAATTAAAAAAAAATGTACTAGTTACAACAAAAGTCAAGTAAATTGATGAAACTTAGCAAATCTAGTTCAAAGTAACCTAAGTAATCTGTTGAATGCTGCGTCCTCTTGACGAAAGAATATGGACAGCCGAGAAAACTCTCTGAAGCAGACGCATTACGGGGTTAGGTACAGCTTATAGCAGTAAAATTTTTGGAAATATTCAACATTTTTTCCTCCATTATTTTACCTTGTACAATAATGAAAATTGGTATGTGTAAAACACTGTCCTTCTGCTATGTGAAAAAATATTTTTTACGATTTAAAAAAAATTATTTATAGGGCCTATATATATTTTTTTTTTCAAAATTAATAATGGTGGTAGTTCACTGTGCAGTGATGAAGCGTTTCCCTCATAACTCACAAACTTATCAACTTCCTTATGTTCTCTCTTTTACTTTATTGCTGAAACTCATGTTTACAATATCATGCTCTTTCAACTACATTCCTTAATAAATAATATTTGTTTTTTATTTTGTGTTAGAATAAATACTGATATTTGACCATTTTTGTTAATGAATTTATTTTTTATCAGACAATTTATCAAAATACGGAAGTGCTCTTACACCATATTATCGATATGACAGCATAAATACATACAAAAAGTTTCATCAGAGAATGTTGAATACTTTTTAAGTCATGTGGGAAACGCTTCATCACTGCACAGCAAATTGAATTTTGAAAAAAAAAAAAAAAATGTAAATAATTGTTTAAAATAGTAATTTTTTTTTCATATAGCAGAAGGACAGTGTTTTACACATACTAACTTTCATTATTATACTAGATACTGTAATGGAGGAAAAAATGTTGAATATTTCCAAACTTTTACTGCTGTAAGCTGTACCTAACCCCTTAAAACGATAATAAATTGAGTTCTTCCTTAAGTCCCAAGTATATACGTAGAAATTAGAAAACACAACCTTCCAACCACCACCTGATAACTAACATTAAACCACACTCTAGTATATGCAATCACGAAGCTTGAGTTATTGAGGGTGCTAGGAACAATAGACTGTGCAGATACTATTTCGCATTGTCTGTGATGAGGCGATAGTAGCGATCCAAGTGGTTAGCAACTATCTATGGATGCATATTTACTATGTATTGAGCTTCGTGACTGTATATACTAGACTGTGATTAAACTGTGAAAATAGCTGAACACTTATACTGTGCCACAGACCACTAGAAGAGAGATATCAAATCGAAACTTTGCAAGGTGACCAAATACACACTAGAGAATCTAATAATGCATTGAACGGAAAAAGGGCAAAACATGCATTACGCCCGTATTCGATTCAACTCCTCAATTGTGAGTTTGCTCCTCGTCAATACAATGAAATCGCATAATATCGCGCAGCGGTATGCCATCTTGTTTTGTGTGAAACTAGGTGAAAATGTCAACACAACGTATGGAAAGGTTCCGCAGGCTTTTGGAAATGAAGTCATGTCAAGAGCACAAGATTTCTGATGGCGTAAAATGTTTGCCGAGGGCAGAAGCAACGTTGAAGATGAACACCAACAACTGATAGGCGATTAACAACCAAAATTATAGCACAAGATTTGGACATGAATCGGGAAACTGTTCGCCTTATTCTACCTGAAGACCTGGGCATGAGAAAAATTTGTGCAAAAATGGTTCCAAAAAATATCACCAGACAACAGCGAGATGGACGGAGAAATGTGGCTGTCGATCTGTTTCCAACTGCCGCAGCCTCCATAGTCACCCTGCCTTGCCCCATGAGCCTTCTTCCTATTTTCAAAAGGGAAATTAGTTGTGAAAGGAGACCATTTTCGAACAACAGAAGACGTCCAAAAGGCTGTAACCAAGCCATTAAGCAGTGTCTCAAAAGATGAGTTTCACAGCTGCTACCAACAGCTCCTAGGTAACTAATGTAGAAGTATCGTTGTGTTTCAATAATGACTAAGTAGGGTAATTACATTTTTTTGGACTTAACAAGGTATTAAGAGAAGGCCTATAAAGTAGTTATAGGACCAACATTAATTAGATTCTTAGGAAATATTTATTATTATTATTATTATTATTATTATTATTATTATTATTATTATTATTATTATTATTATCAAGAGCTGTCGACACCAGAAAATCCCTTGCCTCACTCAAAGCGTTACGAGTCGTCGTTGTCCTCCAGTGGGTACTTTCTGTTGGTATTTCCAGGAATGAGATTGCGGACTCCCTAGCAAAAAAAGGGACTGAAATATTGTTACGAACGACCTCCCAACTTTCGTATCACAACTTGAAACGATTAGTTAACCGCTCATTTAAGAATGAGTTTCTCTCAGATCTTCAAATAAAGAGTGATGGCAAGAAATGGGCTGGTCTTGTTGACAAGTCAGAGATACTTCCTGATTACCCCGTCTAGCTGCCATAAGGATTGCCACAGGACACGACTGCCTGGTATTATGAATTGGAAACAGTTTAATGTTTGTAAAGAGCTTGTAAATTTTAAATCCTCTATGGGGACTTTGTACTGGTCTGCCAGAAACCAAATGATGTTGAATCAATCTGGTTGAGCATTAAATACATACATTATTATTATTATTATTATTATTATTATTATTATTATTATTATTATTGTTATTATTATTATTATCATCATCATCATCATCATTAAGCACGCATAACTGTTCAATTTGTTCCTCTCTCTATATTGATACATCAGACCATGTTCGATTCTTCACTAGCAGTATAGAGACTAATAGTAGAAGATGCAAAGAAAAATACTGGGCACCACGCTACGAGATAGAATGACAAACGAAACACTACAAAGACTGACGAACACTACTGACGCAGCAGAACGAGCAACGGCAACGAAGTGGACCTGGGGGGACATGTGGCGAGACTACATCAGACAAGATGGATCCATGCACTCACGATGTGGGACCCCTACGTCGGAAAGAGAGGACAGGGAAGACCACGGCTCAGATGATCTGACATGTTTACCAAAGAGGCGGGGAAACAATGGTCGAGGACAGCAAAGAACAGAGTTTTGTGGAAAGAACTAGGGAAGGTCATTGTAAATAGATAACGTAATCAGTGTTAAGATATTGTAAATAGCAAAGTCAGTATTAGTGAAAGTGTAAGATAAGTTTTGTAAATAGTAAAGTCAGTGTTGAGAAAGTGTCAGGTAAATAGTGTCAATAGCAATCAGTGTTTGTCAAAGTACCGGTATCAGTATAATGTGTGTAGTGCAAGAAAAGAAATGAACAAAGAAC
This sequence comes from Periplaneta americana, assembly GCF_040183065.1. NCBI lineage: Eukaryota > Metazoa > Arthropoda > Insecta > Blattodea > Blattidae > Periplaneta > Periplaneta americana. Next base: position 130,734,586 of record NC_091131.1, on the reverse strand, counting down.
AGAGTGCTGAGACTAGTTAAAGTCTAACAGGGTTATTAACCATGTCACAAAAGTAGTATACACGACAAGCTCGCCTGGATTGGCTCACCAAGTGAGTACATTGGAGCCATCCCTGTCGAGGGGATTCTAACCCCATCACAGGAGGCCTGTGCCTAGCATGGGACATCATGGCTAACATTCAGTAAGTGCGAAGAACTGTTACCACATAATAGTGCAGCGACATGAAAAATTTTGGATACAAGTCTGAAGGTGAATTAAATCGGGAAGTAAGCAGACCAGTAGTCTTATACTGGTACAAGTGTCTGGGCATTAAGTTTAATGAACAATAATATATTCCCGGAAAAAATAGTGGGAGTTAGGCAATCAGTGAAACGTCGTTATATAATATTAACAACGTAATATTTCCGCTTATTGTGCTAGGTCGAAAAAAATCATGGTATTTACTATAAAAAAAATCTTTACGCGCGTATGTCAGTCAATAGAAATCGGCTCCATTCGCTTCTAAGTCACATGACTTCCGTGTTTCGATGTTCATCTTAGACTTACATCTGCTATGTTGATACGCACAAGTTCCAATTAACTATTGTAATTATTGCGTGTCTTCAAGCAGGACAAGCGTTCTTAAAAAGATACAGGCATTTCAAGACTAAGTATTAAGATTCATCACTAGACTTCCCAGAGTAACTTCTGTTAGGTTAATTCACAAAGACCTCAATCTGGACGATTAATAATCAAGCCTTCTGTATATACACCAAATCGTACAACAGCAATAATCCATTAATTTCTACTTTGGGTAACTACAACCCAGCTTTAGACGAACACAAAAGACCTATAAGCGCACTCCACGTTCTAGCTTGGAACAGCAATCCACCAGACTAGACGATAAAACGACTCGACAGACATGGTCTTAAAGGGCAGTATTCATAGACATTCTTAGCCCGGGCTTCCGGTGTGTGATCAGCGAACTAACGTTTTTCATATTCATATACCAGTGTTAGCGATATGATATGATATGATATGATATGATATGATATGATATGATATGATATGATATGATATGATATGATATGATATGATATGATATGATATGATATATGATATATGATATATGATATATGATATATGATATATGATATGATATATGATATGAATCCTGTACAAATAACCAGTCGATAGCCGCGGCTAGTTTAGCACGCTCGTAGCGCGGGCTAGCGAAATGTCTATGAATAGCACCCAAAGTGATTCATTGGTGATGCATTTAAAGAATAACTGTACTAATATTGTTTCTCTGTTTCAAGATTATAATGCTTTTACTAAAATTTGATGATATGTGATGTACATATTTCATCAATAAAGCGAAACCTACTTTCTAATGACCAATTATGCTTGTTCCCAATGAAGCCGATTGGCTTGTCAATACGACAGCTCATCCTGCCCAAGGTTTTTCCGTGGTTTCCCTTGGGTGATAAGATAAATGTAGGGATGAGATCTAAAATAAATGGGCCACGGACCTCCTCTCTTCCCACTAATTTTCCCACATGCTTAGTAAAACCTAAATATTTTAACAGGGGAATTAAATATACTGTGAGTTCACAGGGCTAACGACATCAAAGCTGGGTACCTGGTTCAAATAAAGTGCACTGATGCAATAATTAACATGGAGGGATGAGATAATTATTCTGCCTGCCACAGTGGCGGTGCGTGCTGTGCATTCGATGGTTCAGAGAACCCCCAGGAAAAATAAGAAAAAACAATTTCATTATTTAAATGTGTTCATAACTTACACTATCATTCTTTGTTTCTTGTATGTATGTATTGCGAGTAACTTTACGGCTGTCGCCGTCTCCCGCTTCTCAACTTCCAGGTACTCCGGTTTTGCCAATCGCCCATTTGTAGACCCCTGCAGACCATATCCTTCTGAACCTCCTTGCTCCATTTTTTTCATTGGCCTTCCTCTTCTCTTTTTTTCTGGGGGAGTCCAGTTGAAGACCTTATTAGTCCAGCGGTCGGCTGACATTCTCTGGAGAAGCCCATACCATATCAGGCGTTTAGTTTCCACTGATTGTAAGATATCTCCTGATACCTGCATTATATTACGGACATCCTGATTCCTAATGTGGTCCATCCTCGAAATTTGACAACTACGGCGCCAGTACTCCATTTCTAAAGCCAACAATTTCTTCTTCATCCTGTCTCTCATTTCCCAAGTTTCAGATCTATAGGTACATATACTTTCTATTATAGTTTTATATATACTTGTCTTAGTTTTCCTTGTTACCTTGTCATTCCACAGGAGTGTATTTAATTGTCTTATGGCCCGCTTTCCTTGACCAATCTTATTATTAATATCTTCATCACTTTTGGCCTGACTGTTGAGGGTAACACCCAAATATTTGAATGACTCAGAATTTTCTATTTGTGTATCCCCAGTATCTAAATTTACCTTTGCTTCGACTACCCTCAACCATGTATTTTGCCCCCTTCTTATAAGCCTCACTCAATTTACGAAACATATAGCTGGTGTCTTCTTCATCTGCCGCTATCAGCACTTGATCATCAGCGAAATGTAGGCTATATAACGTATCTTCCCCAACTGGTACACCCATCTGACCACATTTCTTCCTCCACTGTTCCAAAATTGCTTGGAGATAAATCTTGGATAGAGTTGGAGCAAGTGAGCATCTTGGCGTAGGCCTTTTGTAACTGCGAAGTCTTCTGATAAGTGGCTTCCTACCTTTACAACACTACTACATCCACAATATAATTTTTTAACCGCCCTTATATAGGTTTTCTTTATGTTCTTTGTTTCTTGCTCATTTTTAATAAGTTTACTTGCGGCTCTGATGTATTTTTCTGTATGAAAACCTATGAACCGTAGAGATCGAATACGTGCATACTTGTAAGCTTCCGAGGTTCAATTTCTCCTCTGAACCTCGCCGAGTCAGCTTCTAGAATTGCGTACAGGGCGAGACGCAAAGGTATTTGCTGAAGGACAAACTTGCGGATGCGCTGGCCCTTGAACCAGCGCAGCTCTACAGTTACGTATTAATTATGGGATAGCCGACATGCTCTGGCGGAAACGTAAGACTTCAAGACCCAGACCGAAAGTTAGCTTGAATCTGTAGCTGAGATCGTGATTTTAGCACGTAGTAATCTTTATTAATAGTAGTAATATTTATTTATTTATTTATTTATTTATTTATTTATTTATTTATTTATTTAAATATACAGAATACAGAATATAATTACAAACAAGAGAAATGGAAATAAAATAATACAATCAATATGAAGAAGGAGATACAGTAATATTAACAAAATTTGAGGACCGAATGAGCAGCGCTCGTGTTCGGTCGCAGTTCAGATATACGTATGTTACTGATTGATGTATTTATTAATGGTTTTTTACAATCCTTTAAATGTCCATTTAGTCGTTCTTAGTGTTTTAGTCTTAATATATTCATCTATGACTGTGACCAGTATTCGTTTCCAAAGAAAATGAATAGTGTTTTATATCTCTTACAAACAATTTTTTCAGTTTTAATCTTGGAAGATAAGTGTAAAATAAAGAAGCCTAGAAAACCGTTACCTCAACTCGATTTGAAGCAACCACAAACAAGCCGAAGTAAGACATTTTTTCAGGACTTTTAATGTAAAAATATATGGAAGAAACAGCTGGATTTGCGGTTGTGAATCTACAAACAAATTGTTTTGTTTCCCGTGCCTGCTATTTCATATGGGTAAAAATACGAACTGAACGTGCACTGGTGTGTCAGAAAATTAAGAAGCATGAGGAATCTATTGCACATAAGAATGTTTGCCTAGATTTATCAGTCCTTGGAAGAAGAACAGAAATTAGGCAACAGCTTAGTTCAGTTTTCAGGCAGAATAATGAAAGAATGATAACGTAAGGAAAAATCGCTATGTTCTTTCAAAGATAATTTATCATCATCATCACCATCATCATCATCATCATGTCTTATTTTAAGATAATTATCTACTTTAAAGAACTGTAATATTTTTTTAATTGTTTCAAAAATAAGATATTGTTCAAATTGTTGGAAAATTATGTAATATCATAAAAGTAGTGAACCCCTTGTCATTTTAAGCACGAACCGCCACTGGCTTGCCATTATAATTTCACTCTAATATCCTATGTCCGCAGAAAAGAACCTTGAGAAGCCTTTTGCGGAGCTATGCACGCTCTCTATGTAAAGATCAGTCAGCTGCTGCGCTCTATCTGGCATCACCAGATCGCAGACAGCCGCGATGTACCGCGGAGGTAGGTTTGATCGCCATGGCAGCCCGCTGTCTGTGTGACCGAGCCATCAGACTCCAACTACAGATCAACCTGTTGTTACACGTTACGTAGAACGTCGCCTCCTCCTACATAGCTCGGGAGAGATGATGCAGTGCAGTAAATTCTCGTTACTACTACACCGTTGGTATGCTGGCGTTCAAAGATATCTTACCTACGATGTTTTGTTGTGTAAGTGAACTTTCCAACAACGGAATAACTCAGAACCAAAGATATAAAAAAAAAATTGACAAACTTCGAAAGAGTTTCGCTACTTCTCAATAGATGACATTATTAATAGAGCGGTTAAAAAAGTGTCAGGGAAAATATGATGAAAGAGTAGTGGAACATTTTAAATTTGTATATATATTTAATGTTTTATGAAATCCTTTGTATGATTTTACATCATTAACATGTTTTGGTTTTAAACCCATTGTCTTTCAATGCTTATAATATAACTATTCAGTTTAAGGGTTAATGATGATCTGATAATGGTTTTTTTTTTAAAGAAAACGTTCATCATGAAATTAAATAAAAATATTATACTGTTATATCAAAATCAGATAAGTTTATGACGATCTTTTGTGGAAAACATTGATAAATTTAAATAGATTGTTTAACGGCATTTGTATCAACCACGTGGTTTTCTACGATCAATGGCATTGGTGACAGCGAACTAATATTTGGAGAGATCAGTCCCTAGGATTCTCCTGCTAAGCATGGTGACATATTATGACGTGTGATCAAAGTTTCCTATGTTAGATTTCGTTAGTTTAATTTAACGCTTTAACTACACCTGATAACCTTCACTTAGAATATTGTATTTGAACTCGAATACTCTCGCATGTAGTATTTTACATACATATGCGAATATTCTCGCAGTACGCCTGAAATGGAAATGGGGAGGCCACGTGTCGAGACTTCAAGGCTGCAGATGGGCGCATATTTCCACCACGTGGGACCCACGCATCGGGAGGCGAAACCGAGGAAGACCTGGGACCAGATGGGCGGACTTCTTCAAGAGCCTAGCTGGACCTCCGGTGGTCCAGAACAGCCAAGAACCGAGAAGAATGGAGATCGCTACAGTTTGCAAGTATCGAGTGCAAGTGTACACACACGAACGATAACAAAACCTATATAGAACAGAACCTACCGTCATGCGGATTAGCTCACCGCATGATCTCTAAAGAGCTCCCCTTTTTAGGAGGCCATAGCCCTTCAAGGGAAATTCATAGGCTATTTCATTCATTCATTCACTTACACGTCATCTTTCTATTTCACTCATTTTACGTATCTCAGTACGAGTCAGAAGTTCTGTACAAGAATATCATTGTACTGGAAAGGTTTTCTTCGCCCTTAACGAAGTTTGAACTTGTTAAAATCAGGGTAGGTATGGATTTCAGACGGAGACTGAGGTAAATCCAAACGCACGTAGGCCAGTGATACTGTTCATTGCGCTACTTACACATTTGGACGTGCCGGTAAAGTTTGCTTGGAACCCTCTCACTCACGGATTCTTTTGTGTGCTATAAATTACGGTACGGGAGTCACAATTTTATTTCTCTTCCGAAGAAAGCCATGCTATCGATTTTATCTCTTAAAATTTAATATTTCTTCTTTGTACATCAGGCGGTATGTAACGGTATGCAAGAGCAAAGATGATAACCAAGGCCCCTGAGTTTAGTCATTTTTACGCAAATTAGTGGTATATGAGGTAAAGAATGTATCCTCTTTTGTAAAGAAACATTCGAAGATTTTAGCCTACAACAGTACAGTAGAGGCGTAGTCTACTGAAGCGTTCTATCTCCGCCCGACTTCAAGACAAGCGTGGAATGAGATCTCTGCCAGTGGTTGGATAGCAATTATACTTTTCTCCTCCTCTGCTGGCAATATTTACATCGCTTGTCAGACATTATGGAACGAAATATAGTACCTGCAGCTCGAGTGCAGTCGAAGAGGGAAGTGTATTGCTTGTTGTGTCACAGTGTGGGTTGAACGAATTCAAATACTTACCTACTTACTTACTTATTTACTTACGGTTTTAGAGAACCCGAAGATTCATTGCTGTCCTCATATAAGCCCAGCATCAGTCTCTATTCTGAGCAAGATTAATCCAGTCTCAGACTAATGTCCTTTGCACAGTGTGATAAGCAAATGTTGTTGAGTTGTGAGCTGGCCACAGAAACAAATTATCTTTCATTGTTTTAATATAGGCATGGCAGAAAGAGAAGTCTATTGAAAAAAAAAGACAATTTGCAGTTGTCAACAGTTAGGAACACCTATTACAAAAATTTTAATTTCACACCTTTCAAACTTTCTCCCCCATGTCAAAAAACATATTATTTGAGAAAATTAATGGAATACACTGTAAATAATACTTCTTCAATTACATAAGCACAATGCGACAAATTCCCATAGATTTATTTGTACTAAAAATATGACATGTCTGTCTTCGTTTTCACTACTTGAATTAAATATTTTAAAATGCTAGTCCATTCACTTTGAAGAACTACATAATTTACATTAGCATACAAAATTTCAGTCCTTTAACTTATGTTGTTTCTAAATAAATGGTTCCTGAATTTATAACAATAAAAATTATTATTTTTTCGATATTCATTTTTCTGCCATTCCTGCATTAAAACATGTAAGATAATTTGTTCCCATGACCAGCTCACAACTCACCAACATTTGTTTATCACACGGTGCAAAGGACATTAGTGTGTGTTTGATAAAAACAGAGGAAAAAAATATGTTATGTATTCATATTTATACCCTAAAAAACTGTTAACAGCACTATCCAGTTCCCTTAAAGACAACTAGCTCTACTCTGAATGAATTACATGCTCTAACCAGTGATATTCTATCACAGATGGCTTTAAGGTTTGAACCTAATGGCTTTTAGCTTAATCAAGGAAAGACTATCAACATAACTTTTAGCCTAAATCATGTAAGAAAAAAGGACAATATACAAAAGCATACCAAATTTCTAGGACTCTTTATAGGCTCCAGTTTAACATGGGAAAACATATCGAATATATATGCACAAAAAATTACCAAGAGTTATATATTTATTAAAGAAATTAGTGACTTGCGTTACTCAAAATTATTTAACATGTGCCTACTTTTCGTTCTTTTAGTTGATAATTCGGTATGCTTTAATTTTCTGGGGAAATGGTAGCAAAATTGGGAGTGTCTTGATTTTGCAAAAGAAAGCCATTAGAATTCTATGTCAATCAAACTATCTTGAACATTGTCGACCACTTTTCAAACAATCACAGATATTAAATGTCATATATACACGATCTAGTCCTTTACACTCGACAAAATATAGACAGTTACTCATTAGTAGCCAATACGAGTATACATGATCATGAAATTAGAAATAGTGAACAAATTAATATTCCATACTGTAGATTACATAAAACTAGTACAAATTTTTCTGTCATGGGGCTGAAATTATATAACATTATAGGCCTACTGTAAGTTACCAACCAATAGTTTCATAACTAGATTTTATAATTGGCTTTTAATTAATCCTTTCTACTCCGTAGGTGAGTTTTTTAACATAAATTCATATAAACTTGTTTTTTAATAAATAAAGTTGTTTACATTTAGTTACAAATATTACATTAAGAGTGAAGTGTTTTCATTAATTTTTAGAGTTTCAAAATGTTTTGTATTTTCATTCTAATTAAACTTTACTCTTTTCAATGATATGTGTATTTTCAAATGTATGTTTTTTCCCCCCTTCTGTATTGTGACGAAGCCTATCACTGTATGTTTAATGGCTTAATAAATTGAATTGAATTGAATTGAACTTACTTTGAAGAGAATATTTATCAATTAGTAGGTGGAGTACTGCATACCTGAGTTGTGTTGGAATGTTCTCAACGACAATACTGTTCAACATGTTCACACAGACGCCGGTCGTGGCTATGAAGAGGGAAGCCAAAGCCACTATCCCCACTTCTGTGTTGACGAAGTACAGCGATAATATCTCGATGCTAGTGACGAGCATGTAGATACCTGCCAACAAGGTGAAAATATAACGTACGTAGGTGTAAACCTACATGTTGAAACTGCAACCCATAAGTACTTGAGCTATATACAAAGTGATTCAAAATGTTGCGCTTAAACTACGGAGGGATCGAAATATAACATTTTTCTAATAGGAATCTCTGATGTCTGAAGTACAAGCCCGTAATGTCAAGACCTACATTGCGAATGAAAATAATCATACTTTGCATCTTACATATAAATTGGAGAGGTTCACAACTTTTGCAGTAAGCTGTTTCAGAGCTGCTAGAAAACGTGCCATTTATAATTCTTCAGAAGATATGGATGCAGCAGGACGAAGCGCCAGCATGCTTTATTCTTGTTGTACGAGTCTTTCTAAATCTCTTATATCCCGCGCGTTGTATCGGAAGAAGAAGTCCAGCTCGCTCCACTGATTTGACGTCTCTTGATTACTTATTTTGGGGGCATATCAAAAGTCTCTTTTACGAGACATCGTTGGAAGAATCAAAATCACTTTGTCATTTACTTGGAGCATCTGATTTGGTTTGGGAGGCGTCCGGGATATTTGACAGAATACGCCAGAGTTTTAACGAATGCTTGCACTAAATGTGACAAACAAGTCCTTATGTAATAAGGTGGAGCAAAATGTATGGTACAAAAAGAACAATGAATTGTAAAAGAATTTTTGCATATTTATAAATACAGTTCACTTGCAAACAATGTACACATTTTACCATTTACTTTAATGCTAACAGATGCTTTTTTTTAATTACATCCGGTAAGTGCCCCAAAGAAAGAAATTTGTAACTGATAAGTCCGGGGATCTGGAGGTCCAGCGGATGTCACAAAAGCGAGAAATTAATCGGCTCGGAAACAGTTGTAGCAATCTGTTCATACTGATATTGACTGTGTGGACAGTACCCCCATCTTGTTGCAACAATGTGTCAAGATGTCCTATCCTTCTTAATTTAGGTAACAGGAAGGTATTGAACATTTGAATATATCGTTCTGAGTTAACAGTAACGCTTCTACCCTGGGGATCCTCGAAAAAGTATGGGCCAATAATTCCAAATCTGCCTACACCGCACCACACTGTAACTTTAGGGCTGTGCAGTGGAGTTTCGTGAAGCAACTGAGGGTTGGTGTCTGACCAATACCGGAAGTTTTGCTTATTGACAAATCCGGTTAAATGGAAATGTGCTTCATCTGACATAAGCAAATTAGACAGAATATAGTGTTCTCAGCAATCATTTCTTGTAGTTGCACACAGAATGTTATTTTCATGTAGCGGTCAATTGGACGTGACTCATGAACAACTTTCAGCTTGTAAGGATGTAATTTCAAATCTGCTTTCAATATCCGGTGAAGCGATCGCGGACTGATGTGCAGCGAATATCGACTGACTGAGGGCTGTGGACTTCACTACATTTCTGCTCGAACACGATTAACATTCTCAGGCGTTCGGACGGTTCTTGGCCTACCTGACGATTTCTTGTTTTCCTCTTTTCCAAGTTCCCTCTAAGACTGGACCCATTCGCACAATTGTCCGTCTGTCAGGAACACGATGACGATGTCCTTAGTGAAAGAAACGCTGAGCTGCTATTACACTATTTAAACGAATAAAAGCTTCCACAACCTGAATGCATATTTGTATGTACCATTGATTCATCGCAAATGAAATGGCAGAACTCCTGAAATAAACAAACAATTCCAAAGCTGCCATTGTTATGTACTGATATGCAGCATTGTATTATGTAAATGTATTATACATTTTGCTGCACCTTGTACCAGACATCATTTTAATTTTACTAACATTTCTAATATTAACCTGTCTATACCTATGGATTAACGGTTGAGAACTGGAAACACTGTTTGCTACCCCCTTCCACGACCTGAGTTTGTTGGTACTAGCATAGAATGCAAAGAAATCACTTCACTAGTTATAGGAGGGAAGAAAAGCAGTGCATCCATTTACATAAAACTAGGAAATATCACGATTCTGAGTTTGACAATTTTCGTTCGGTTTTTATTTAATCAAAGTGTACTACAGTTTTTAACATTAAGTGTTACGAACTGAGCTATCCATGCAGACGTATTCATTATGCAGTGTATATTATACAATATAGCACATTAGCACATTAGCATACAATATAGAGAATACATTTAAATTGAAAAATTATCAAATTATGTACGTAAGCTTATATTTAAACAAATTGTTGAAAATGGTGGCCGTTCATTTAGATACAAGCTTCAGTTCTTTTTTGCCTATTATCGCACTATATTATACCTAATTTGTATTTCCAATTTCGTCCTTCGTACCTGAAAACAATAACTTATGTTGAAATAATTCTATACCTACTCTATAACAGAGTATTTTACGTACTGTAAATTCAATTCTGCTCGATCTGCACAGATAAATTTACTCTGTCCGTCTAAGTGGTTATATCGTAGGGTTGTAGAAAGGGAGGAAATCACGTGATAATTAATTATTTAACGAGGCCCTTTTATTTAAGTTATTTTAAACAGTTGTGTAATATTACGTAGACGTCCAATTCCTAACAGCAAATGTTTTCAGAAAAGAGCTAAGACAGCCCTGCAACTAGCCTTTACAGAGTGGCCGGCAGAAGCTGGTGGGGGAAACCAGGACGTAAGCAAACTGACGCACAGTACTTGTGCGAAAATATGATTCAATATTGAATGCACTTGATTTACTGGAAAACGTGACAATATTTCTGGAACTATATTCACTCACTCAGTATTGTTTACTGTGCCAGTAAGACGACTCTGCATATGCGGCCTTGGTTCTGTGTGGAGGACGGGTGAGTATTACTACATAGTAGAGAGGTTGGGAGTGAAGTACATTAAAAAACTCAGGTACAATAAATATTGAGGTAAAAATAAAAGATATCCCTGTACAAACTTAATTCTTAAGTTCATATAGTCTTTGCCTATGCCTAGAGTTTTTCACAAATTACTATTACTTCATTGGTATGTTGTGCATCGTGTATTTTCCTTTCTATACCACGAGTTACTATAGCAAAATTGTTATATTCTAATCCCTCTGTAAGCTCCTTCAGTTGAGAACAACTATTTGAGTCATCCGGTATACGTATATATATAGCCTACTGGAAAGGCCTATATTTCTGTATATATTTATATATGATACGATACGATATTATATGACATGTGACGTGACACGACAAGAACATGGAACCATGTTTTTGTTCCAAAAGTTTTCGATAAGATGGTGATTATGTAAATAATAAAGAATTCCTCCGAAATTTACAATTATTACTCCACTTCTTATAAGAAACCAAATTTAAAAAGGTATATTTGAGACGATATAGAGTAAATATCTAGTTCATATGTTTAATTGTACTACTACATTTCATGGACGTCATACTCGGTAGAATTAAGTATGTTAAAAGCTGTCCAAAAATGTATGAGAAATCGTTGCTCAGACTGATAGACGGCATGGTAAAGTAGGGTGTATTCAATAATGTTGTTATCATTATTACTATATTATTATTATTATTATTATTATTATTATTATTATTATAAACCTCTACTTCCAAGTTTTGCTTATTTAGTCTTTGAGAACCAACACTAGCCGTCTACAAGTGATGGGACTATTCTATAATGTGGTCAGCATGACGCCAGATGAAAGCTTAAAACAACGCAGCGCAAATATATGAGAAGTAAAGCATCTAGTTCATACCGGTACGTAGGAAAAATAAATATTAATCCTTGCCGGGAATCGAGGAAGCATACTCTAGATTTGTAGCCAATAATGCTGGTACGAGTGTTACTGCAAAGTAACATTAATAATAAAAAATAACATTGCAGTTTTGTATGATTACCCGCAAATATTTTAAATAAATAATCTATAAATATGAATATTAGGAGAAAATTACACTCTAGTTTAATATAATAATATAATACAGTAACTTACGTATAAGCTTGTGTGTTCTGATGAAATTGGCTATGTATCCAGCAGTAGTATATACTACCATGCACACACACCCTATGAGCATTCCATTTCTGAATACATCTGGGTTCACTGATGTACACGATACTATATCGCTGGTCACATTAGTCAATGGAATCACACCCTCGTAGTCATAATTAATTGAGAAATTGACGAGCGTGTCGATAGCACTTAGGCCTCTGGGTTCTCCGTATGTCCAATTGACGTGTTCCTCTATGGTCAGATTTGCGGAAGATTGATTGAGAATATCTGGCGATCGTATGACGATAGCAGTACTGGACTTCAAAGCATCAATCACCTCGCAGATTGTCGGAGTGTGATTGGGGTACTTCTCGGAGTACTGGGAAAGGCGATTGTAGATGTCTGGCAGCCAGAGAGCGAAGCCGTTGAAACTGTTGGTAGAAGAAGAAAGAAAGACAAATAAATAGGTTATAGAGTTACACTTTTTAAACACATACATTCTTGAGTTTTCAGAGACAGGAATTCATGAATGGCAGTTATTTCTTATACGTTTTATGCAACTCAGGCTGACTGTAGTTTGCTCTGTTCGTAAATAAAAGGGCTCGAGAAAAATTCAGCAGCCATTTCTCGCACACTCCAGAAGTCATATCCGCTATTATCTGTGCGTTTCGAACTGGTGGATCAAGGTCACGTACGAACGTACAAAAGTACAAACCACACACGAGTCACTGAACTGAAAAATGTGAACTGAAGCACTGGTAATACCAGCTGTCCCAGCTAAATTTACTTGACTAGAATGTCTATCATTCTATCACCAAGGTTAATGTATTCTTTCATAAGGTCCCCTTGCACGCAAATACCGTTCGAGAGGCGAGACTTGACATGTGAGCTACGCGAGAGAGGAAAGAATGGGAGATCAGAAACAAAGTTTGTTTCGGTTTGGTTAATATTAAACGAATGTACTGACACGGAAATTACTTCAGACTAAACCTTATTTCTCCCCTACATACCTGGTAATGTAGCCACTGCGTATGATAAGGTCACAGGACAGGTCTTGTCTCCTCTACTATACTTATCGGAGACATCTGTACAGACTTCCCTCCGAGAGGTAGGTCTATGTCTGAATAGGAAGATTGTCCTTATACGATCAGACTTACCATCTAGACTTATAGTTCACCAAAAAGTCGTAAGAGATCAGTGAAATTCATTACTTCCCGTGGAGAGATACGATCACTCGAGAAAAACTATTCTTCTATGGTTCTACATTGATTTGTTCGCCATTCCTTAACGCTCTTCTTATACGTATCTCTGCAGTCTTGCTGTTATAAGTGTTGCAAAATATAGACGAACATTTCTGTAAATTCTAAGAGAAATGAATGCAAATAGTTTACCAAATCTGTACTTTCATTGATTTCCGCCATTTCCCTATAGAGAACTGCTTAAAACGAAACAATGAAATCTCGATCGCCTGCTCGCAAATACTGTATTAATTTGTTTCTATGCATTCTTTTTCTGCCGTTTAATTTCGAGAGAGCTACAGTCGATACAGGCCTAATTATTGGCCAGTACAACCACTGTATTGGGAAGAGAGAAATAATTAATAAAAATCATCCAAACTTAAAATATCCTAAAAAATGACTTATTTTATTACTTACCTTTGCTGGAAGATGTATATAAATATTAAGAGAATGTTTGAAATCTCAACAGATCTATTATTATTTTGTAAAAATCGAAAAATCGAAGGAGAATTGGGAGGAAAATTTAAAAGGTACGCAAAACGCGTCCTTGCAAGGGGTTGGGGGCTGTACAAAACTAAATATGTGAGCTCCAAGCCTGTTGGCCACTAGTCTCACTCCGGGTTACGCTGCTCCCCTGAAGGAGCTCTAGAAAATTTTGAAGGGGATGCCGAAATTGGACGTAACCTCTTAGGTACCACATACGCGAGGGGGGCTGAGATTGATCAATTGATCACGGAACGGGGCGAGGAGGAGTTGGCTGGTGTTTGCCGTTAAGATGGCAAGACGCCGTCATCTGTTGTTCGATGACAAAGCAGGTGAAGGCCGTCGGAAGAAGCGCCGTGAAATCTAAGCTGCAATTTGAGAGGTCCCTGTCCTTTCAATTTGCGACTTATTGAGTGACCTCGTATGTTTAATAGACTATTAATATTATCTGAACTAGGGCATACATAATTTATAATAAAGGTGGAGTATATATGGGGAAGGGCATATAGGTCCGTGGCCCATTTCTTATAGGGCTCATCCCGACATTTGTCTTACGCCTGAGGAAAACCACGGAATACCTTAGGCAAGGTGAGTTGTCTCATATAAGAGACTAGCCAATTTGGCTATTATGTAGGAGGTCATGAGCCTTGTTGATTTGTCTCAATTTCGAGACCAGCCATTTAGCTATATGATGGCTCAATTGCGAAGAGGGGGGAGAGATGTAATTGTTAATTAGGGAGATTCATGGGGATATGAGTGCAGGACCGTGGCCCATTTCTTTTAGGGCTCATCCCGACATTTGTCTTAGCGCCTTAGGAAAACCACGGAAAAACCTTAGGCAGGATGAGTTGTCTCAATATCAGAGACTAGCCAGTTGGCTCTTAGGCTGAATGACTCTATGAATCGATGGATATATACTAGCCAATTGGCTCTATTAGATTTCCATCGATCAACAAAAGTAGATAATGTTATGGAGGGATTTTGTTTAGCCCAGTTAAGACAAGGTCATTTTACAGCGGTTGCACTATCCAAGGAGTCTCATGGAGTTGAGTCGTGGCTACCAAAACCTGGGAGTAACGCCAGCCTCCCTGTCCTCCTGTCTCAATAGTATAGCTAATGGACCTGTCTGGTGTCTACGCCGTAACCTAGGATCATACTGGCCGAGGCCAGATATGAGCGGGTTGGGGTTAGCACGAGCTTCCGCATACAGGTTCCTAGCCAGTCGAGCAATGAACTCGTCTATGGTTGGCAACTCTAGTTCATCATGGAACTTTCTTCTCGAGGCGACTCGGGGGAGATGGGTAATGAGTCGAATCACCTGGTTTTGGACAACTTGGAGTTTACGGAGATGGGACACTGCCGCAAACCCCTATGCGGGTGCGGCATAGGTAATGACAGAGCGAATGAGGGCCTTATACATGGTAAGTCCTACCCTCAGGTTGTCAGGAGTTAAGGTCGCCAGAATGGGATAGTGTCTAACTATCAGCCCGTTGGCCTTACGAAGAAGGGATTGGATGTGATCTCGGAAGTTGAGATGAGAGTCCATAATGATCCCTAAATATTTAATTTGGTTCATCCACGGCATTTCTCGTCCGAAAAGTGTGGGTGGTGGTGGTATGTCTTCGAGCCTCGCTCTTAGTGAAAAGAGTATGGCCTGACATTTCTCTATATTGACCTTGATTCTCCAGTCGTGGAACCACGGCTGGAGGTGATCTAAGATCGACTGTAATCTACGGGACGCTAATCTATAGGTTTTGCCCATCGCCAAGAGGGCAGTGTCGTCTGCATAGATATACAGATGACTACTTCTGCCGTGGATATAGCGAAACGGGAGGTCATTAATGAATATATTGAAAAGTATGGGCCCGATAATGGAACCCTGTGGGACTCCTGCGTGAATTTCACGGGGGGTGGAGAAACTAGTGCCTACACGGGTTTTGAATGTACGGCCTCGGAGGTAGTTAGAAATGAGGCGTATCATTCCATCTGGGACTCCCATGCCCAGTAACTTAACGAGGAGTCCCTCATGCCAAACCTTGTCGAATGCTCGCTCGATGTCCAGGTAAGCTGCAGCTACTACACGCTTCGTGCTCATAGCCCAGGTAATGTCCTCCGTCATGCGAAGTGCCTGGAGTGTAGTGGAACGACCAGGGTGAAAACCGAATTGCTCGTTCCTGATTTGGGGCAATACTACTTCAGTGAGGCGTCTATGTATGACCCGCTCCGCCAGTTTGCTGAGACAACTGAGGAGACTAATAGGCCTATAGTTGCTTGGATTCGTCTTATCCTTTCCGGGCTTTGGAAAGAGAACTACGTGAGCTTCTTTCCAGGGAATGGGATAGTGACCGGAAGCCAAGATGTTATTAATTATCTCTGCTATGCGCTTCATAGCTGACCTTGGGAGATGCTGCAATATAATTCCTTGGATACCGTCGGCTCCTGCGGCCTTATGAGGGCCGAGGCGACGAATGAAATGGGCGACCTCGTGGGTGTTCGTAGGTCGTATCCCATTTTCCGGCTCCCTGCTAAGGAGGTCTCGAACCGATTCCTCAACAGCTCTGATATGGGGCAAGTTTAAATTTTGTTCCACGGGTTGAAAAGTGGTCTCTAGAACGTCTGCCAGTGCGGTAGCCTTCTCCTCAGGAGTAAAGGCCGTGACATCTGGACCGACTACTAATGGGTGAATAGATTGAGACGGATTGGACAGAGCTCGAGATACACGCCAGACATCTGACATGTTTCTGCTGTCCATCGTTTCAACCTTGGATTTCCAAGCATCCACGACCGTTTCGTGGACCGCCTCACTGATCCGCCTGCGCAAGCGGTTCATTTCTATTCTATGTTGATCTAACCTAGTACGCTTCCACAATGTTCTTGCTGTATTGCGGGCGATCTTTAGGTCTCTAATATAGGCTGGGAGCTGCATCCGTCCCGGTTGTGAAGACCGTTTCGGTATTGCAGCAACCATTGCCTTCTTTATGCACTCCGTCAGGTCGCTAACTGACCTATCTATCCCTGCCGGAGTGACTTCAGGGGGGAGTGGTGGAAGCGTAGCGGCTACCTGGTCTTGGAAGAACACCCAGTCTGCCGCCTTGTAGTTGAATTTCTCAGCGGTTGGGGAGAGTTCGACTGGGTGCATGATCTCCATTATCACCGGTAGGTGGTCGGACGGAAGATCATCCAGGGTTGTTAGTCTCGCTCTAGTTGTGAGACCTTTCACCAGAGCGATGTCTAATATGTCAGGCAGTTGATTTGCAGCATCCGGTACCTGTGTGGGTTCCCTAGGGGCCATCACGACGTATCCGTTTCCTGTAGAATTAAGAAAAAGCCTATCGCCCTGCCGATTGGGGCGTTGACAGTTCCAGCTAGCGTGCTTCGCATTGAGGTCGCCGGCGACTACGAATCTATCGGATAGACTTGTCACTATATCTAAATCGCGTTCATCTAGTATGCCCGGAGGACTGTAGGCAGCCATAAGCAGAAAGGGGAGTCTGCCTATGTAGGCTCTAATAGCCACTGCCTCTAATGCCGCTAGCTGGGGAAGGAGATACTCACAGTGCGCGATCGTAGAACGAACGAACACCGATACACCTCCGCCTCTTCTACCCGCTCTATCTTGTCTATAGACTTTAAACCCCGCGCATCTTAAATTTACTTGGGGTGTCAGGAACGTTTCTGTTATAAATGCTACGTCTATATTATTAGCGTCTAGGAAAGCCCTGAACTCATGTCTATCATGTCTAAGGCCCCTGGAGTTCCATATACACATCCTAGCAACTCCGTCACTTCGTCTGGCCATTGAGAGAAACGAGGGAGGTTAGGAGCTTAAATATCTCCGGGAGGGCAGATATAGGATTCTCCATAAGGAGAACTATCACTCTGGTTAATCCTTCTAGGATTGGGGCGAGCGGGAGGTTAGGGTTTGCTAATTGCAACGCCTCGGCAAAATGCTGAACTTGGTCCAAGGTCGCGCCTTGACCGGTCGGGCCTTTCGAGGTGCTTGCAATAGCTTCCTGCTGGGCCGGTGGGACAGGGGCGGAGATGGACTCTACCGTGGTAGCTTTTCTGCTGCCCCTGTTGCGCTTAGGGCGCTGAGAAAGGGGTCCTACATTATTGGCAGCAGTTTGGGGGGCTGTCGCTGCCACGGTGGACCACAGAGGCGCGGCAACGGGCACTTCCAAAAGCGAAGGGATGGTCGCCTGCTGCTGCTGCGTTTGCTGCTGCTGTTGGCGGACCGGCCCGAGTTCCGTGCGTCTTGTAAAAATCAATTAAATTTCTCATTTTAGAAAAACTTCTCGTCTCATTCGTTTGTAGGTGCTAAATTAAAAGGTACACATCGGGAATTTGTACCACATGAGAATACTATACTGAATACCAGACAAAAGCGATGAGAAGGAAAACAAATACTTGATGCAAGATGTATTACGCCGCCCTGATATGTAACAGGATTTGCCGTTTTAGACAAAACCTTTTATCAGTTTCACTATGCTGCCATCTAGCGACTGCAAATGAAGTCACGTTAAACCCCTTATGAAAATGGAGTAACAGCTTGCAATCGTACTTCCATCTAGCGGTCATTAGCAAAAAATTCCTTTTCGACATTGGAGGCTAATGATTGCTCTCTTTTTATGCTGCATTTCATAATATGGGAATGGCCAATTTGATATAATATACTCGTATGTGATCTGACTACAAAGTGGGAATTCTCCACATACGTTTGGTATATTGCTATTACAGAAATTGGTTATTAATATTATGAGACAGACATTTAATTCTACAAGAAAATGCATTTTTATGTTATATTAATTAATAATTAATCTGTTTTTTCACACAAGAACGAAGTGGATGTAATTAAACACTTGTTTTATTAAACTTACATTACGCAATCTTCATATGTAACGCTATTAATCGTTTTAATACTGTGCGGGAACTTTCCACGTGCGATTGATGTTTAAATCTATTTATGTACTTTACTTGACTCATCTTATTTATAAAATTCAATGTGGCTGAGAGGGGGGGGAGAGAGAGAGTGAGAGAGAGAGTGTGTATGTGTGTGCGTGCGTGCGTGTGTGTTTTTTTTATTAACTGCATGCCCCATTACATAGTAATACTATATTCTTTGTAATTTCAATACATCAGTTCACAGTACCTAACATATTTACAATATAGGCTACCAGAACTTTCAAAATACTGTAAATATGAATTTCTGAATATTCTGACATTCTGACAATTTTAAAATTTGTCGTTTTATGATAATAATGGCTAGTGTTTCAACTTATTTACTACGTACCTATGACTATAATAAACCTACCTACTAAGTTACAATACTCTCTACTATGAGCGTGTGTGTGTGTTTTCTATACAAATCTACACGCTTTGACCGATACTTGCCAAAATTTCTACATTTAATCTTCATAACCAGGAGAAAAATCGGGCAAATGAGAGTTTAGTTTATTAAAAAATATGAAAAATAGAAATAGATACGATCAAACATTCATGTATAATATTAAAATGCAATCTTCTACAGTCAATTGTTCTTTATTATTGTCTGTCGTATTCAACATCGACTTTTATGTGTCTATGGAAATATACAGTAACACGAAATTAAATAACATTATTGATATACAACTTGAAGGCCAAAATCTACACAATTCATGCAATAAGTATCTTTACGTAGTCCAGAATCGCATTATGAATTTCTCGAGACAGTTGTAGATAATGAACAGACTGTGCTTTACCAACTGCATTCTTGAATTCTTTGAAACCACGAATATTGCCAACACATAATTTAATACTTAATTTTGAATCACCAATAGTACTATTGCGAAATATTGACTCACCAAAATTTGCGAATTTGTGTGGCAAACTCGTGCAAAACGTAAAAGAAATGACAATGTTAACTGGCAAAACGATAGGAGAAAATGTTTTTATCCCACATATTCCTATGACAGCCACTAACATACCATTTGATTTTAAGCAACTCTGCAATTTTAGTGCGTCTAGCATTTGTAATGGCCGTATTAAAATAAAACTCAAGGACATTCGCTCAAAGTTGCAGACATTCACATAGAAACTCCTTGTTTTTCACATTGTCAGTAATTACATAACTTGCTTTCGAGTCAGCACACCTAAACAAATATATACACATTTATGCAATAGAGGGGAAAACGAATTGTATGCATTATCAAAAAGCAATTCCAAAAGAGGGGTAGCGATGAATGGTTGTCCATACATACGTTAAGTAGAGTAGCGATGTATAGAACAAAAAGAAGACATATTGATATTATTAATGCACGTTTATCCACCCTCAGTGACGATCTTTTGCCAATCAATAATTGGACAAGAAAATTTGGGCTAAATATCAATCCAGATAAAACCCAAGCCATTCTTTTAGGGCAGCAAAGGCTATTACCTTCTATTAATATAAACAGCCTTCAGCCTGGGTCTCTCAACAACACAATAATTCCTTTCAGTGCTACTGTAAAAACCTCGGCATCTATTTCGACTCTAATGTGAACTGAAATACGCAAATCAGATATATCTGTAGAAAAGTTTTCTCTGTAATGCACTCTTTGAAACGACTGAAAATTTTCCTTGTTACAAAACTCGAAGAAATTCTAGACCATTATAATGTCTCACTTTGACTACTGTGATGTTTTATACAGCGACCTAAGTACTGAACTTTCTCAAGAACTTCAACGTGTACATAATGACTGCGTCCGATTTATTTTTAATGTCCGCCGACATGATTATATATCGAAATGTTCTGAAGCGCCAGTTTCAGGTTCAATGATTTTGGTTTGTGTATTATTGAAATAAATTATTTTTAACCTAGCTAGTTGTAGTTAAGGTCTTGAAACTTAAAGAATTTGGCGGTATTTTAGTCTTTTTAGAGGAATCTATCCCTTAATCGACAGTCCACGTTGATCCTTGTCAAAATGTATTGTATGACATACCGCCCCTCCTGGTTCCGTTGCAAGATAGATATTTAGTACATTCTCTTCGCCTGCTATATCGAATTATACATGATTCCACACCCAACTACCTTGCCTCTCTGTTTACTTTCCCAGCTTAACATAATCGTAATACACGTTCACAGCACAGTCTGTTGCTATCAATACCACTTCATCACACATCTCTGTACTCAAGTTCTTTTTCAATAGCCATGGTCCGCTCCTGGAATTAGCTGCAGCTAGAAATCAGGGATAGTCTTAACCCTCAGTCGTTTACAATATTAGGTTATTTAGGAACATTTTAAATACACAGAATTAGTTTTTTTGGAAGTATAATTTTTGTATTACGTATTATTATTATTATTATTATTATTATTATTATTATTATTATTACTTACTTACTGGTTTTTAAGGAACCCGGAGGTTCATTGCCGCCCTCACATAAGCCCGCCATTGGTTCCTATCCTGAGCAAGATTAATCCAGTCTCTATCATCATATTCCACCTCCCTCAAATCCATTTTAATATTATCTTCCCATCTACGTCTCGGCCTCCCTAAAGGTCTTTTTCCCTCCGGCCTACCAACTTACACTCTATATGCATTTCTGGATTCGCCCATACGTGCTACATGCCCTGCCCATCTCAAACGTCTGGATTTAATGTTCCTAATTATGTCAGGTGAAGAATACAATGCGTGCAGTTCTGTGTCGTGTAACTTTCTCCATGCTCCTGTAACTTCATCCCTCTTAGCCCCAAATATTTTCCTAAGCACCTTATTCTCAAACATCCTTAACCTATGTTCCTCTCTCAAAGTGAGAGTCCAAGTTTCACAACCATAAAGAACAACCGGTAATATAACTGTTTTATAAATTCTAACTTTCAGATTTTTTGACAGCAGACTGGATGATAAAAGCTTCTCAAACGAATAATAACAGGCATTTCCCATATTTATTCTGTGTTTAATTTCCTCCCGAGTATCATTTATATTTGTTACTGTTGCTCCAAGATATTTGAACTTCTCCACCTCTTCAAAAGATAAATTTCCAATTTTTATATTTCCATTTCGTACACTATTCTCGTCACGAGACATAATCATATACTTTGTCTTTTCGGGATTTACTTCCAAACCTATCTCTTTACTTGCTTCCAGTAAAATTCCCGTGTTTTCCCTAATCCTTTATGGATTTTCTCCTAACATATTCACTTCATCCGCATATTATTATTATTATTATTATTATTTTATTTTTTTATTTTTATTATTAATATAGTCGTTACATTGTTTTTTTTCTATTAACACTAATGTCTAAGTATTTGTCATTGTTTCAATGTAATCCTTTAGGCCTACTATTCCTTTAGTTGTGTGATTATATCCATATGTTGTATTAATTCTTTTTTTTTTTTTTTTTGGTTAATACTTGTACACCGGACTGTATTTTCCTGTTTGTGATTATATTCATACGTATTCAAACTTTATTTTTTATTTATTATTCTTATTTTTTAAGTTAATATTTGTATACCGATAGTCTATGTATTTTCCAGTATGTGCTTTGATCCTGGTTGAGTGGAAGAGGAGGCATGATGAGCTTAACTCTACCAGAGAAAATAAAAAACTATTGTTATTACCTGGCGTAAAATATGAACTGCATAGTGAAGGCTAGTGACGTAATAAGCAAGTTAGGATACTGGAAAAGAGGCTTCGTCTGCAACCACATGCTCTTGATGATTTCCAGAACTGATTTCGGCTGAATGGTAGCTGACATCGAGTCATTCTTCGACGACTCATTTTCATCCATAATTACTTCCGAAACCTGTAAAACAAATATGCAATTAGATATCTGATAGTTGTTTAGTTTATTCTACTTTCAAAATTAAAATAAGAGAGATGAACCCGAACTATTCGGAGAAGACCTAGTCATTATCCTATTTATAAATTAGTTTTTTGCACTCAAATATAAAGTACGGAAATTCTTCCCGCACTTCGAAACATGATTGATCCGGTATTCGTACTAAAGCCATTGAGAAAAACGAGAAGAGATTAAAGATCCATATGAGAGAATTTATAATCTGGAAGTACTAGAGATATAGAGTCAGGTAATTCTGTAACGGTCACCAGATATAGGCTACAATGCAATCTCAGCCAACTGTGCAGCCTCAATTGGCATTGTACTTGGTTATAAGTGTTACATAGACACAAGATTATAATCTGGCTACATCTAGTGACATGTAATTCCTTACATCATTCCTTGGCTATCTTATAGTGAAATTAGTTTGAGGAGAAGTTGAAAGGAAAGACGATAACCCGAAAAAAGATCCCTCATTCTCTATCTGATCCTATACAAGTATCACTCCATTTAGAACCGAGGATCAAACCCGAGTCTGCCTCTTTAATAAAAGAACATTCGATTTAAGAACATTCGATTTCGGAGAAATTCTATAATATTTATTGTTGATAATGTAGGCCTACCAATGGACAGGTTTTCTCTGCGTTCTACAGAGTGATTCATATGAAACGTAAGATTTATAAAATCTTCCTATTTCTGTTTGATAGAAGCTACGAAGGTGCAACTTCTTTCTAAGTGTAAAGTATTTCTGGAAGAATTGCTTATCTTTACAGTAGATGTTGAAAATGACCTCCTTCTTCCTGTACATACATCAATATCCGTTGCTTCTTACTTCCTATAGTTCGCTCCAACATTTTCTTGTCAATTCCATTGATTTCGATGATTATGTTGTTCTTAAAATCGTCAAATGTTCGTTGCAGATTCTTATAAATTTTGTTTTCAAGCTAACTCCACAAGAAATAATCCGGTGACATTAAGTCAGATGATGTGGGTGGTCACAAATTTTTAGAAATTATTCTATCATCAGAGTAACTTGTGCCCTTTTGCAGCAATCTCCTTAGAAATCGTTACGTCGTTTGTCTCAAAAGGCGGGATACTCCACACGTCAAAAGTGCAGCAAAGGTAGCGAAGCAGCGGCTATACAGATTTAATGTTCATCAGTTGCGAGAGCTGGATTATGAGAAACGAGTTCATTACTGCACATGGTTCCTGGATTTAATTTTGCGACTACCCGACATTATAAACATCATGTGGTTCTCTCAACCTTATCATAAGTCACTTTGATGATAGTAATTTCTAAAAATTGATGGCCACCCACATCACCTAACCTGACACCGGATTATTTCTTGTGGGGTTTTCTTAGAAATGTAGTTTATAAGAATTGGCCACGAACTATTGATGATTTTAAGAAAAATAAAATCACCGAAATCAATGGAATTAACGAGGGAAAATATTAAAGCGAAATGCGAGAAACATAAAATGCTGGGTACAGATGTGTGTACAGGAAGGAAGAGATAATTTTGAACATACACTCTGAAAGTAAGCAATTCTCCTAAAGATACTTTACATTTAGAAAGAAGTTGCTTCTTCGTAGATTCTATCAAGCCGAAATAGAAAGATTTTTAAACCACCCGTTTTATATAAATCACTCTGTACATCTTTTTGTATCCAGAGTTTAGTAAGTCAATGCCCGTTCAGATTTCAGAACAGATCTCACCATCTGGTTCTGCTATTCCCTAGACCTCTCTTTCCATGGGACACATAATTTATAATTTTTTTTAGTTGAATCATCCTGTTTGCATGCTGTTTCCATCTGATCTTGTAGCCTCTTTTCTCTATAACAATGTTCTCAATACTTAGCTCAGGTCTATCACTAATTTAGTCACTCCTCTTTCTATGGAACGAACACACTGGACGCGATGAGTTTGAAGGTGAGAGGTAAGTTGTAAAGGCACATTCATAATGAAAATTAAACGTAAACGTACCGTAAACATAAATGCTAGGCGCTATGTAATACAGGGTGATTCACGAAGTTATGGAGGTGATTCCTAATGTTATTTGGAACAAAAATGTAAATAAATTAATTGCATCACATTCATACTTACGGAGTTACAACACATTTTCGAAACGCTTCATAGTGAATGGAGCGCTAGGCATGTTTGTTGCCATAACAACGTGCACCCTTAGATTACTGCATTGAGTGTGGATGAAAAAATCGTACATTAGGTTAATGCAGTGGTTCCCAACCGGTGTGTCGCGCCGGTGTTATCAAGCTCCGCAAATATACATTCAAACTCCGCAAATATGCTTCGCGGTCACAACTACCCCCACCATTTTCCCCTCCCCTACTGTGATAGCTCGGATACGTGGTGGGAATATAATGGTGAAGCAGTGCGCAGTCTCGTCCGTTCTCCTAGTACGTGATGACGTCACGCGGGAAGCATTGCAGACTCTCTCGCAGCTTGCTAGCTTAGCTCAGCTCAGCTCCGTACGGTTTTGGAAGTGGGGTAGGTTAATTGATTATGAATACCAAGAAGCTGTATTAACTAATCCCTTCCCTACTAACGTCTTGTCAAGAACGTGATATGCTCCCAAAGCATAGCCGTCTAGACATGACGTCTTTGTGACGCTGCGACTTTTATTGACAGTTTCCATTCAAGCTGTCAAATGCAGTTTTTTCAAGTTGTCTATTTAGAGGGTTGTTGCATGTTGTAAAACGATCTTTCGTGAAGAAGAGGAGTTATTTTCCTCTAAATATACGCGAAAGGTTTTCCAGAAATCTAACTGTTTGAATAAAAGTGCATTGAAGTTCTGTCCTGTATTCCAAGTGGAATGAACAAAGTTTAAGAAAGGGAGTCAGGATCGAGGTCTTGTAAGAGTTATTGGCAGTAAAGTGACATGACAGAAAAGGTCTGGCTACGAAGCACAACATTCACATGGTCAACATAAAGGAAAAAAAGGGTAACAATGAAGGGGAATAAACAGTGGTGAAACTGAAGGGCGCAATAGAGTACAATAACGTTATGTTGTGGGTTGACTGTCAGGTCAGCGTCAGAATGAAGTCTTATATCCCTTCTCCATTATGGGAAAATACGTAAAAAAAATCTACAGAAATGTTTCTTTCAATATAATGTTTATGGTACTTTTCAGCTTTTCAATGTCTACGTAATTTCATGTAAGACCGTGAAGGGAAGCAAACACAGGAAGGAGAGGATCTATACAAATCATCGACTAGCTGGAAGCAGGCATTTTATAGAGGGTTAACCTTGCCTAACTGCAGTGTTAGTCAAAGGGGAGGGGATGCTGGAGTTACGACGACAATATTACAAGCAAACTGTTGGGCTTATTCCCCCCTCCCGTCATATACCTACCACCAACGGATTCTAACTCGTTGCCTACCACCCACAGGAAAAGAAGCCAGCGAGAACCTGCAAAGTTTGTAAATCTCCCAAGAAAGAAGCGAAACAATGTGGGAGTGCAAACAATATTTTGTACTGGAGTCTTTCGAAGCTTAACATACTGTTCAAATTGTTACCAAATTATGAGTATATCATCACAATTTGTAATAAAAGACCCATGTTTATTGCATACGACCTCCACCTGCCTTTAAATGCCACTTACCGCACACCACCAATTCACTGTCTGCGCGTGGAGATTTAAATAAAGATTCCAGGCAATAAACCCGTCCTTTTAAATCTTACTGCATGAACTTAAAGGTAGCAACAAGCAAACTTTAGAAAAGAGTCAATAATGAACATTTGTTAAAGGCAGATGTCGAATTAATTACGTTCATATTGGTGTACTGCTTTCATTAGAAGATATCTTAAGTTCATGGACTTAACTCGGTTTGATCCATTCAGGGTGATGGGCAGAATACGTTCTGAATCAGACCTTCGATTTCAGGCTGGCTTTAAAGAGGCTAAAAATGTGAATTGCAACAAATGTCAAGTGTAGCATGATGAAGTGTCCCTAAAAGAACGCAAATTCGGAAAAAACTCATTTTCGATAAAATGTGGACTTAACGCGTTTTGATTCCGAGCTCCTCAAATACGTTCAATAAAGTTTCATCGTCAACATTTTTACATTACTTAAAAAAAAAAACACACATCAGTTTTTCATTCTAGAGATTTTGCATATTTCTTTTAGTAAAATGCTCCTGCACACAATTTTAATATCTGAATATTTTTTACACAAATTAAGTCCACAATTTCCACATCTGACATTAATTTTCGTAATGTGAACGGCTTTCTTGTTAGCAGCTAGTCCTTGAAATAGACCTTGATTACCCTCACCAACCACTTCTGTATTATCTTCCTCACTACCACTTTCTTTCTTCAACTCCGCCGGTAAATCATTTTCCAATAGCATTATAATATCACTTTCACCCAAAACATTAAGGCTGCTATTATCTACAAAACAACTCATGTCTATGTTCTGAATCCCTGAATACAACTAGATTTGAATAAACACCAATAAAGAAAGAACAAATTTACCAACTCAAGTTTCTACACTGCAAGTAAATGGTAAAGTGGAGAATTGAAACAGTAAACGACTTTAACGGCATTACAAGCAGTTACAATGGACAAAAATCACACAATTCAATCTTGAAAATTTTTAAAAGTGTAGGTCATATGAAATTCCAAGGGTGGGTAAAATCTGTCCATTAACTAATACTTCAAATTATTAGTCTGCTATATATGAAATCTAAAACAGAACACATGTGTGTATACTTTATCATGTTAGAGACAAATAGAGTAAAGGTGTAAGCTGTCAGATTTCATTAATTCAAAAAAATTTAGAAAATAAAAAGGGTGGGCAATTTTTTCCCAACCGTGATAATGCTAGGGTTAAGCGAGAAAAGAATTATTTTATGCCCATTGATTGACGCCTTTTTTGCTCCTCTATTGACATTCGAGACAATTGAATCCTTCAATTTACTGAAGCCTTTTTCTGTCTGGAAGTTGTTAAAAGATACCACAGCTTTAACATTTTATGAGACATGTAATTAAGTCCTTTTAGCTTAGAAAATTTCCAAGAAGTATAAGAAAATTATTCCCTTCTGCGGAGCGACTCATATGTGAAAAATTTTAACAGTATGATACACAGGAACATACCAGTTAATAGTTATTATTGCTGTAATTACTCACATTTCGTTATTTAGGTCTAATGCACTATCCTCTGATACATGTTCGTCTGAATTGGTTTTGGAAGTAGCCTGAACAGTACATGAACTATTGGCAATGATGTCATGAATTTCTTTTCTCCTTCTCCGTTTTTCACATCTGTCCAATCTCAGATTATCTGTTGATTTTCGTTTCAAGAAAGACTGCGCCAGAGCCTTTGTGGGTACAGCGTCTACTTTCAGATTACGACTGTTTTTTTGTTCATAATTTAGGAGTTTCTGCTTTAAAGGTACTTCGTAACTTGACTCCTCAAAATGAAGTGAACATATTCGAGCTGAAACAACATTAAGTCTTAAGATTTTTACCCCCTTTCTTTTCCCTCAAAGCAATCTATGGAATAAATCAAACAATAAGTTTAACATGAAAATATATTTTGCAAATGAGTTGCGAAGCAAATAAAATTTAGCAACATGCGAGAAAACTCATCGTCCTGTAAATTTACTTCATCCTCCCTTCTACAGCATGCAACCATTGTCTTGCCAAGTCTTCATTCTTCGGAAGCCTATAATATTTTACGTCAGTTCCTTCTGTTTTTCGATTGTAACTCAAACAACCAGATACTGGACATCCAGGCATACTAATAGCATGTGTCACATTAATAGCATTACTGATACAAGAATAACATTCAATATAATATTATATAAACAAAGAATTAACACCGTGCACGTACACACAACAGCTGTTTGCATTGTTCCTCGAGCACTGCGGTGCGAATTAGCGCGCCGCTGCTGCTTCCCAAGTGACGACATGCGCAGTAGAAAACGAGTTTGAGTCAATCGTCTGCTACACCATTATATTCCCACCACGCTCGGATACTATTTTCCGTGTGCGCTCGTAGCACTGATCACTCCGCGCAAAGTTATGGCAAAGTCACTCCTTCATAGTTGGCATAATGAAAATGTGTAATGCCAAAATAGTGACAACTGTTGAAAGTGACATTCTGTTAAATACAGAAGGAAACCACAACCATGAAAAAGATGTAACTGTACACCGTCAAATGATTACAAATGCCTCGAAACGCAAAGCCAGTGAAGAAGACTTGTTCGACAGACCTTCAGAATTAATCAGGAGAGAAATCTGTTCAATCCCACAAATTCAGCATTTCCTCACTCATTATCCGCATCAGAATCTTTAGATAGAGACAGGACAACAAATACGTGTGAATCTTTCCATACACAATGTAAGAAGCATTTTATTAGTCCACATTCGAATATATTTGAATGTATTCAAGCTCTCCGAGCTGTAGAGGTAGATGTTGATGCTAAAATGAAAAGCGATAGCACTTACAAACCAAATTGTAATCTTAAATATGGAAATATAAAACAATATCTACAAGAATTACAACAGTTCTACCACAGCAAGCACATAACAAGGCTACAGTACTTATAGCTTTATATAATTACAAAAAGTAAGGAAGGACATTTTCATAGCCCTATGATGGATTTTGTTCTGATCGTTTTTAACATCAGTAGTAAGCAATTTTTAAACCGCCAGCATTGATCGACATAAAGGCATATACTGCCAGTCCTAAGTCTAGAACAGAGTAATTACACAATATTGACATTAATAATTTGTTTACTCTGAAGTGTGAAAGGATTTGCTTAGTATTTATATGAAAGAGTGGGGGGTAACTGATGGGGGGAGATAGTTGCGCACTTTGATACAACGCTAACGGTTTTCTTTTTTTGTTACGGAGCTTGGTTTAAATTTTTGTTGCGGAGCTTGATATTGCCCGTGTCGCGAAGCCTCATGGAGTGTGTTGCGAAATTTTGGAATTGACAAATAAATTTTATACCATCCAGAAAGCCTCTTTACAACGCATTATTTTATTTACAATGAAGTCTTTGATATGGTACATTTTATTTTAAGACAGACTTTACTAATGAAATGTGATTGCCACTCAGTTGCTGCTTGCTTTTTTAGAATTTTCGATTGCGTATTAACATCGACCTACCTACGATACTGGATGTCCGACACTATATAGAATTTATCATCAGTGCTTTTTTCTAGCGGAACGAACTGAAACGGCGTTCCGGCATCTTTTTGTTGCATTCTTCATCATGGAACTGAAATATGTGTGAACAACTAGCCTATGTCTTTAATAAAATTTTTCTTTGAAAAGGAGGTTAAAAACGACGAAATTTCCTTGCAGTGAACAGTAATCATTTTCCCGTCCGCTATAAAATATTCGACACAGAATTTCACCACCTTTTTTTCTCTAGAAGAAAAACACTGGTTATTATTATTATTATTATTATTATTATTATTATTATTATTAAATAAAACCAAATATGTGTGTCACGATATCGTGGGCGTTTAAAGTGTGTCGTCAGTCAAAAACGGTTGGGAACCACTGGGTTAAGGTACAAACATGTAAAGAGTTGCTTCAACGCATTCTCGATGTCGCCGCGAAATAAGGAGCAAACGTGTGAAGCTGCGGAATTCTACACGTGCGGTCCACAAAAGTGCGGACCGTTGCTTTGAGATTCAAGGAGGCATTTTCGAAAATGTGATTTAAATCCACTCTAAATTAAAGAAACTGATCAATTGTTTGTATTTTAATTATTTTTTGCATTTTTGTTAGTGAAATCCTGAAATATTTTTATTTTCTGCCGTTTTCAAATTACCGTAACTCCGTAGGCGCTTCCACCGTATATAATCCATACTACAGAACGTCCATATGATAAAACGTCCATAAGGTCAAAATGTCCATATTGTCAAAATGTCCATACGGTGAAAATGGCCATGTACTAAATGTCCATGTGACAGAAAGGCCATATGATAAAACGTCCGTTAGGTCAAAATATCCATTAGTGTCAAACGTCCATAATGTCCAAGTTCAAAGGAAAATTCTGCTTGAACAGAACACAATAAATTTTATTCCATAACTCGTACAAATAAGTTATTAATCATCGGCAACCGGAGCCGCACTTTTAAGATGGTAACTAATACTTTTAAGATTTAAGAGAATTTCTGCTTTTTCTTTGTACCTGTTGTAGTTTCTCACAATCTGGAGAATTTGTCTTTGATCCGTCAAATACGTTTCTTTCCCGGCTATTTAATTTATGTATGCCTCACTCTTGCTTGCAATATTTGTGTCCAAATTCCATTTTCTTCGCGCTTTAGGCACTGTATAAATCGCCAAGTGGATGGATGTACAGCCATCACGCGTTGAAGAAGATTGTGCCAGTCTTCTACCGCGTTGTTTGTGTGCTGCATGCCTTTCAGGCTTGGGAGGTTCATATTCCTGTATCGCCAATATATTTTTGTCCTATCTCTATTAAAGTCATGATCTTGGTACAGGTATCCACGAAAAGAAAGAATTGGCTTACCCTTCTGTGATGACACTAACTGAAGATTTCGTTCCGTCTTTAAAAAATTCAGTTTGATTAGTTCTGCATTTGAAAATTTTTACATAGATTACCATAACTACCATGAACAATGGATATGGTGTACATTATAGAGCTTTGGATATTATGACTCTGGGTATCAGAGTGAAGTGGACATTTTGACTCTGGACATCAGAGTGAAGTGGACATTATAGAACTATGGATATTTTGACTCTGGACGATTTAACATGGACATTTTCAACGTGGACATTATTCCATGGACATTTTGACGTATGGACATTATAATCCTGAACTTTATGTCTGGTAACCCCGTAGGCTAATTATGAATGTTGATCCCATTAATTCATTTACATTTTATGTTCCAAATAATCTCAGGAGTCACCTCCATAAACCGGGGGAGAACTTCGTGAATTATCGTGTATAATGGAACCGTTCACAATAGAACACGTAAACATAAACTTAAACGTTAACATAGAAGCTTGCAAGTTCCAAGTTTCTGAGATTACGGTTATGCGAAACGTAAGAAATCAGCCAATCATAGCTCAATGCTGTTGTTCGCAGTTGCACAATGGCGTCGTTGGATGAAATGTTAGTTGCGGTTTACCAGATACATACCAGTGTGCATGACAAGAAAATCAACTCATACAAAGATGCAGCGTTAAAATGTATGGGACTCAATTTCACGTGACAAACTGTGAAGATGAGTAAAAAATGTTTTATGTCAGTGTTAAAATGAATAAATTGTATTAATGTAAGGACATAACCTATTTCGTTCTGTAACGTTTTGCAACGTTTTAGTTATTTATTTTTATTGTTGCGTCTATCGCAAATATCGTGGAATAAGAAAATACTTTGAAATAGTAATTTTTATTTCATATGGAAATTCTGCATTGTGTTGCAGTTGATGTTTGTCAGTTAAGAATGAAACTGTTACGAGAACGATACAAGCAGCCATTTTGAGTCAGCTGTCATTATTTCACTTGTTCTCTTTTCTGATTGGCTAATACGTACGTTCGCGTCTTTCATTATGAATGGTTACATCCCAGTAATTTTACAGGCTAAAGTTTTATGTTATTACGTAACATTTAATTTTCATTGTGAATGGACCTTAAGTCTGAAGTTGACGCAGATCGTTTGCATTCCGATAAATAACTGCATTGTACTATGCTTCTTGAGCGGAAACAAAGTTACAAGTACTAATCAAGCAGGCGGCCCGGCTTCGAGTCCCGGTCTGGCCTGGGATTATTCATGTGAAAAATACATAGTGACACTTGTGGCGGACTAGGTTGCAGTTAGGGTTTTCCTTCGGGTTCCCCCGTTTTCCATCTACCTCATTCCGACAAAATTTCTCCATTCCGTCATCATTCTATCTCTATAGTATTCCCTGTGAACGGTCTGGCGACGCACGAAGTGGGCTGGCCGAGAGGCGACTGGGTTCATAGTATTATAACTACAAAGTAATAATTCTTTATATGCTTCAAATAGTTGCAGATTTTAATAGTAAATTAATTGCAATTATTGTAAGTTTTAAAGGACGGAAAACTGATTAAGAAACGTTTGCAATGGCCGCACTTTTTCAGTTCTTGGAAATAGAACACTTCCATGTTCCATCACATACAGAACTACCTAACTTGCTTATTTACTTACTTATGGCTTTTAAGGAACCCAGAGGTTCATTGTCGCCCTCACATAAGCCCGTCATCAGTCCCTATTCTGTCCAAGATTAATCCAGTCTCTAGCATCATATCCCACCTCCCTCAAATCCATTTTAATATTATCCTCCCATCTACGTTTCGGCCTTCCCAAAGGTTCTTACGAAACCCAATAAACTACCTAACACAGACATAAATTTTCCGTTTGTTTTATTGGGTGAAGAAGCTTATTCCCTCTTTTGATACTTATAAAACCATATCCCAAAATTGATTTCAATTATTTGCAAAGAATCTTTAACTATCGGCTTCCACGAAATTTCAACTAAATAATGGGTCCTATTGAAACACATTTTGACCTAACGATACTTACGTATACATTAGTTTGTACTTTATGCAATTACGTTTTGAATAAAGGAAGGGTAGATCCAAAGTTCAATTATTTTTCAAGAGAGTCAAATAAAAATTTGCGAGGTTCATGACACAAATTCCAAAGTAATGCTCAGAATGTAAGTGAACAATTATTGCAATATTTCAATGAGACTGGAAACGAGCCTTGGCAAAATGATTATGCATTGCCCAAAAACGATATGAATTAGTGAAAGGCGCAAACAACGAAAACTGCATATAAGAGATATATAAAATGAAATAAGATTGTCTATAAAAATCTTTCAGAGCATAAACTATATGCTTCTCAAGCAATAATCTATTTATAATAATTGTAATTGAATGTAAAAGTATAATAAATTAATTATTATGGAATTGCAATAAACTGTAAAATAAAATATACTGATACTGCAGTATAGTCTCGTTAATCCGAACTACGCTAATCCGAAAATCTGGTTAATCCGAACAAAATTATATATATAACAAATTTATTGTAAAAGTACAAAGTAGCGAAGAGAAAAAATTTATAAATTCACTCAATTTCTTTTACTTTAAAAAAATTATGAAAATAGCACATTCAAGGGTACTTACAATATTGTTCTGTACATAATTTATGCATCTGTCATGCTCATAAAATCAGTAATTTTCTGTTGTCCTAATGAAGTGAACCTGTTGGTTGTGGTTCTAAAAATAGCAACAGGATACTCCCACCACCGTCTCTCAGCGTTCGTAAATAGCATGCATTGCATTAGAGGAAATATTTCGATTAAACCGAAAATCTTGTAAACCGAATAGGTCTTGGTCCCAATTAGTTCGGACTAACGAGACTCTACTGTACGGTACTTTTTAACAGCAAAGCCAAGTGTCTGCTGCCACTAATTTTCGAAGTTGCCGTGAAATTATATTGTTTTTTTTTAAGCTCCGATTTTAGGATCCACAGAGAATTCCTTATAAAAAATATCACTCATAAGTTATTGTTTTTCCATATATACCTTTCAAATAAGATGTCCACGAGGTGTGTGATGCGCTTGTTTAACCAACACTGCCGCTTTCTCAGTTCTTCAAGGTAGGAGTGGACATACTTATTTGCAGGCCCAGGAAGGATAGCCCGCCTGTCAGCGTCGGATTGATGGGTGCCACTCGGGCTATGAGCCCGAATTATATAATGATCGCATATAGACCATATAATGGGCCTAACGAAGTAAGGGCAAGGATCCATCCCGGATCCAGTAATTGTGAAATCAATCAATCAATCAATCAATCAGGAGTTGACATGACTCTGAGAGAAATCGCAGCTTATCAATGCGACTGCTGTAATACGATGTTATTTTCTTGCATAGAAAAACAGAGCTCGCAGTTTCAAGCGTACCACTCTCTTCAAATGCACAATGTCATTTGTGCTATATCAACGAAATGTCAAGCAAATCGTATTTGTGATGTTACCAATCTCTACTCGTATCTAAGTCTGTTTCAAGGTTTCTTTAAGAGTGGTTTTTCCTTAACATTTTATATCTTTTGTTAAATTTCACTATATATTTTATTCATATGTTTTTTTTTTAATTATCCCATGTAGCGCATTGTATTTAATTACATTATTCTCCATGTCAACATTCATTTGACCTGATAATTTTACGTCCTAAATAACCTATAAGAAATTTGATGTCTGTTCTATAATTTTATCAATTATTATGACTTTATTGTTCTGGAGTTCCTACCTTGAAAACCCATTGATTTGGATTCCTTCGTGTTTCTATCGGAAACCTTTAGTTTCCCTTGTTAGTCAGAATATCATTATTTCGTATAATCAGTGTCGAAATACTTCCTATTTAGCTACCGATATATTGAGAAATATGTACAGTGAGTCCCAGCGAACGTTTCCGGTATTTATATCAGCCGACTACCGGGAGATCCTGCTGCTACCGTCGCTGCTTGCACCAGCGAACTCACCAGGTTACAACTTAAATTATTATGTTATATTAGTAATACTATACTTGGTCTTAATTAACAGGGGGTTCACACCTGTGGAGTAACGGTTAGCGCGTCTGGCCGCGAAACCAGGTGGCCCGAGTTCGATTCCCGGTCGGGACAAGTTATCTGGTTGAGGTTTTTTCCGGAGTTTTCTTTCAACCCAATATGAGCAAATGTTGGGTAACTATCGGTGCTGGACCCCGGACTCATTTCACCGGCATTATCACCTTCATTTCATTCAGACGCTAAATAACCTAAGATGTTGATAAAGCGTCGTAAAATAACTTACTAACAAAATAGCAAGCAGATCTGTCACCATGTGTTATTTAATTCTGGAGAATATTACAAAAATAAGTTTTATGAAACGAATCCTTACACGCTGAAGGAACTTCAAAATATTAGAACACAAATTCGTTCTGTTAGCGCAGAGAGACTGGTGCGTGTGAATGATAGTTTCTTACGACGACGTTGTGAAGTATGTATCACGCAAGACGGGCAACAGTTGTAGTAGCTACTGTGAGGAGGGTGAGTACCGAACTTTATTACTAATATAATATAGTACGTAAGTTGTAACCCGGCGAAGCGCAGTGAGTTAGCGGACGCGAGCAGCGGCGTTAATGGAGCTGCTGATGGCCGATAGAAACGGTTGGAACGTTCGCCGGGACTCAATATATTTTCTCAATAACAATGGAAATAATAGTTTTCGCAGAGAAATACACACTCTTCAGACACAATGACATCATATTACGGCAAAACTGCTGCTGCGGTAGAATGTGAATTGACAGGACAATTCCAAGTGCTCCGAAGAAATCTGCCCCGTTTATTAGAATGTGTCGAGAATAGAACTCGTTTCCTTTTGCTTGGAACATGCCAAGTTAGTCTCAGCTAGCCTTTTGGCAATTATTATTTTTCTGTCGCAGCGGAACTCGAGCACGTAGTACAGTATACGGAAATACGTAGATAGCAAGTAACATACATTAAATTTAGCATATAATGAAAAAAAAGTAGGAATATTTCAATAACTTATGTCGTCGTCGTCATCATCATCATCATCATCATCGCCGCCATGTAGTCACCAATCAGGTGGCCCGTGGCGGCTTCAACGAAGCTTCTAAAATCCTCTTGAGAGATCTGTTTTTCCATCCGTGTCATATGTTACAACAAATAATTCCATTTGGACATTCACAGCTTGTCTTCCAAGAATTTAACCTTCAGTTAGGCCGTGTCTCAAAGCTATATTTTCAGCTAAAGTGAACTAGATAGTTGTCTAAAAAGCCGGATGTAACATCAGAAGTCATGATCCAAAGCTACATAGTGCATAGCAATCAAATCCAGCTAATAAGCGAAAATGCTTGCTTGCTTGATGACTTGTCGACTAAACAAGTGTATAGTTTACAAGTCATCTAGTTGCTAGTCACTAGTGTGTAGTATGGGCTTGAGTTTTGACAAACGGCCTTAATCGAATATAGCAACTACTTCATGACGTAGACCTAATAAAGCATATCCCATCGTTCTTCTAAGAAATCTTGTTTTTTCAGATTTTAGCCGCTCCGCCTGTCTCTTTTACAGAGGAACGGAACCTCATTTTAAATTTTATAATAGAGCTCTGAGCGCAGGTATATATTTTTTCAATTCAACAGGCCTGTATTTTAAATTTTTAACGTAAATTTTTTAAATTAATTTAAATATTTATAGGGTAGTGTGTTAGTCTAGCGGTTAAATCGTTTCGTAGCAAACCGAAAGATTGCGGATTTCATTCCAAATGTGGAACCAATCCAATCCTTCCTGCCGCACTAAGACCCTAGTGTTTATTCAGCCTGTAACAGAAATGAGTACCTACTATGGGTATTTTCTTGGGGGGTAAATGCGGCAAACAAGTAAGAGTAAAAGCGCTATTGCCGATTGTCTACCTTAACCTCCCACTTCTGTATGTGTTCGCATGGCCTTAGTAAGGATTACTTTCCTTTAGATTGTTTATAATTCCCAAAATTTGTAATATTTTGTAATTTTACTAAAAGTCTCTTTCATCTTAACATGAAACAACGCGGAATAGGTAAAAACAATCGGTGTGGTCTAAGGATAGCAAGCGAGACTCGTGCTTCGAGGCTACACTCGGACGTGAATTCGAATACCGCTTCGGCTGACTACTTGATTATTTTTTAGGTTTTTCTCAACTGTAAGGCGAATGTCAGATATTTCTAAGGCCAGTTCTCAAACTATTCTTGTTATTTTTAATAGGTTATTTAATTTCTATAGTTATCCCGCATCTGAATGAGATGAAGGTGGTAATGCCAGCGAAATGAGTCCGAAGTCCAGCGCCGAAAGTTACCCAGCATTTGCTCTTAATAGATTGAGGGAAAAATCTCGGAAAAAACTCAACCAGGTAACTTGTACCAACCAGAATTTGAACCTGGGTCCGCTCGTTCCACGGTCACACCTACTAACCGTTACACCACAGTGGTGCACTCTCTTTTCGTTAAAATACTATACAATCTCGTTACAACCCATTTCATTGTCGCTACATAACCTGTCAGTTGATACAGCATCGTTAAATAACTAAATAACCGATTTATAGGAATAGATAAATGAATTAAGTTTTCAAGAATGTTGTTATCTAGTGCAGTCTTACTTCTTACATATAGATCCATGGAAGTTATGATATGGCAACAAAGCGATTGAAGAATTTTCTACCCTTTTCCCTCAAAAAGGTGTTAGTGCAAACACTCGTGATGCCCCACTTCGATTACTGTGATATTCTGTGTACTGACCTAAGCGTTACTTTGGCGCAGAAACTACAACGTGTTCATAATATGTGCATCCGTTACGTCTGCAATATTCGCCAGGCTGATCACGTAACACCATCCCTCCAAATGTTGTCCTGGCTCCGTCTAGAAGATCGTAGGAAAATCCACTGTCTTTCCCTTCTCTTTCACATATTGCATTTCTCCATTCCTGCCTATCTTGTGTCTCGTTTTCAAAATTTATCCACCCATCATAACTTAGACACACGATCACAACACTCCTCAATATTATCCATTCCCTCCCACCGAACATCCTCTTACTCATCTTCTTTCAATGTGTCCGTTCCTCGGCTTTGGAATTCTCTACCGAGTAATGTCAGGGACTGTCAGACATCAAACCAATTTAAGAATAGACTAACGAAATATTTTTCTTACAATTCTTGTTAACAATAATAGCTGTTTCAGGCTTCTCAATGTTTAAATGGTTATATATATATATATATATATATATATATATATATATATATATATATCACAGAATAAATATTTAAATTATCTCATTATTATCATTATTATTATTATTATTATTATTATTATTATTATTATTATTATCACTATTTCTTACCAATGCTTATTATTGTCACACTAACATTACTTATCCAACTTACATTATTTACTTTCATGTTGTTTTATGGTCTAGATATTAATGTAATAACTATGTAACCAATTGCACTCAATTAGAATTAGAGTCTGGCTGGGCGGAAGAGAAGGCCTACTGGCCTTAGCTCTGCCAGATTAAATATATAAATTATTATTAAACAAATAAATTATTAATTATTACGTAATGTCGGAATAAGGAAGCTAGAGGAATTGCAAGTACTCTGAAAAGATAAAGCAGTCGCATATACATCACAAATCTGACAAGACATGACCAAGTTAGAACCCCTGTCCCATAGAAACAGTCAGATTCCATGTCTCATAAGAGCAAGATACACAATAGATAATTTTATTATTGTTTTCAGTAACTTACTCCATTGGCGCCTAGCCAGGAGAACAAATGCTTTGAGTGAAAGACAAATAAACTAATATGAGATAGTGACATATTATCTGTTTTGCTGTAGTAGTATTGTAGACGTCTGTAGCTTACCGCGTATTGTTTAGGGCTCTGACCCGAATTGATAGCATACACCTGCCGTAAAACTTCCATAGCCTTCTCCTT
This sequence comes from Periplaneta americana, assembly GCF_040183065.1. NCBI lineage: Eukaryota > Metazoa > Arthropoda > Insecta > Blattodea > Blattidae > Periplaneta > Periplaneta americana. Next base: position 130,695,312 of record NC_091131.1, on the reverse strand, counting down.
TTCGCCGATGGAGAGAAGGAATTTAGGGGACTCTGGCAGGAAGATGAGAGCAGTTGAAGCGATGAAACTGGGCAATGAAAAGATGAGGATATATATTCTCCATGACGAGAACACTATGTACCCAAAATCCAAAGCCCATTCTTGAGGTATTATCAACCACGCCAACCCTGCGATAAAAGTACACATTAATATTAATCAATTTACGCTCTGATGTAATTATAGGCCTACTTACAATTCAATTGCTACAAGATTTATTTTTATAATTTAAAAGAGTTACAAAATCATACAAACACATCTTCAATATATCTGTACGCCATTTGTAATTTTTCATGGAAAAAAAAATATATTATTTTAATTGGTTTATTTTACGACTATTTATAACTGCGATGGTTATCTAGCGACTAAGTGAAATGAAGGTGATAATGCCAGTGAAATAAGTCCAGAGCCCAGAGCCGAAATTTACCCAGAATTTGCTCTTAATTGATTGAGAGAAAACCCCGGAAAAAACTTCACTCAGATAACTTGGCCCGGGCCAAAGGGGCAGAGTGGTCTCAGGGATGGGTCCGGGTGAATTGCCACAAAACCCGAACAGGTAAAGATAGTTATAAGATCAAGATACGTTAATTGCCACAAAATTACCTGCGGTAAATTTTAGAGTTGGTATCTGCGAGATATGTTAATTGCCACAAAACTACCTGCGGTAAATTTTAGAGTTTGTACCTGCGAGATATGTTGATTGCCACAAAACTACTTGCGATAAATTTTGTGGTTGGTACCTCTGTCGATCAATTTGCTTATGTTTCGTATCAGTGTCTGTTCTGTCCTGCTTAGTGATGGCAGTGCATTTGACTCACAGTGGAAAAAGTAAACATCTTTAGTGATCAACAATTTTAAATTTTATGTTCATTATATATTTAAAAGTAACAGACATACAAAGAGGCTGTAGACAAAATATAATAGAAAACTTATCTGAAAAACCTTAAAAAATCATTCGTGTTGAATTGGCAAATCATGACAATGAACATGAGTTGACAATAGCGGATCTTTAACTTTTTAGACGAAATATACATTTTGCTAGGTCAGCCGTACATCCCGCATAGCCTAAAACAAGACGAGAGGTCCAAGAAGTGCTGGAATCAATGACCATAAAGACAAATAGAGGCGAAGATTTTATTCTTGCAAACGACGTACAAAGTGAGTTAGTTGATTTTTTCGTGTACCACAAATGTATCAGCTCTGAAAAATGCAGGAACTGTCTACATGGATGAGACATTTCAATATTGTACCCGTCACTTTTATTAATTGTATTTCGTGCATGACCTGTTAAATAATATCTACATACTTTTTTTATTCGCGCTTTTGCCAAATAAGGCACTTGGAACCCATAGGCTACTAGACTGTTAGGCGTTTTGAAAAATCTTGGAATTTCATTTAGGAACGAGGCATTAAAACGCAGAAAGTGATAGTAAGACTTTCTAACTTTTGTAACTTTTAACATTAATTCGTGACAGTAAGACTTAATTTAAGCTTTTTCCATGATATCTAACTTTTTTATAATCATCCAAAACAAGTATTCGACCAGATGGTCTGTTACGGTCTCATATCAGTTCAACTCTTAGCTGGGTGACCAAAGGATCTTCTGTCACGAGGAGCACACTGCAAGATTTGTTTTTGGATGCATGTTCTATTCATACTTCTGACATGATTTTCCCAGTTTTTCTTTTGATTGTTTACATATTGTAATATTGGTTTGATTCTGAATTCTTTCAAGATATCATTTCTTTTGTGGACCTTTTTTATGACTCATGAACTTCATCTGGTAGCTGTTATTCTTGAGGAATCGGGTCCAAGGTTCGCTTCTTTAAGATAAAACTGGTCGGGCAAGAGTTATATATATATATATATATATATATATATATATATATATATATATATATATATATATATATATATCAAGGATCTAGAGCACAAGGGATATAAATGACATAAACTTAATGTTGAGGAAAATGAGTTTAAAGTTAAGTGACAATGGAAAATTGTATGCAAATTCTACTATGTCTGTTTTGTGCTTACGTATTGAGTCTTGGTTATGCGATGTAATCCTCTGCCGCAGATTCTGAAGAAATTTTAAAGTTAAGATATTAAAAAATAATCATTTAATAATACGAAGTTGCACTTATACCTCATATGTTTCAAATTATTTTGCAGATTAGATGGGAGTACAAACTAAACGTAAAAAATGTAATGTGTAAATTACAAAATACATTCTAAAGTCAAACAAATTTACGTGTATGAAAGAAGTTGAAGACTTTTAAACATACAGAACGTCCATTTATGTTTTCCCCTAAAACATTAGTTTTTTTCTCGGGCGCCAAATGAAAAACTGTTTTAAGTAGAAGTTAACTGCAATGGGGAATCAATACTGTGGGTATATATTTCTTGTAACATTGTTCATTAAGGAGATACGAGTAATAACTTCATTTTTAAAGGCACCATGGACTTAAGGTATTCTCGATGAATCATTTAACCCTTTCAAGGCCTGTTAAAATGTATCACAATGTACCATTCTAATAAACAAAACACTGAGGGTGCAAAAAATATGGAACTCATAGTGTACGTACTTACTACAAGTCCAAAATAAAAAGACACTTTGTAGCACTGCAGTACCGTTATTGGGCCTTGTTTTATACATTACCCTAAATGGCAGATGATACGCAAGATTCTTCTCGATCTTTTGAAGGCCATACCGGTACCTTTGAGAAACAGAATGGTTATGCGGTACGAGCATGATGTACTGTATGCCCAGCGTATAACGCCTTAAGAGCCCGTCGTGATCTGAACCAAAAATAACATAGTAAGTGGATTGGACGTGATAAATCAGTTAGTTGGCCTGTTCGTTTTCCTAACATTACGCCACTACATTTTTCTTTGGAGAGCGGTCAAGGATGCTGTCTATCGAAATGTTCCAACACCACCAGAGGACATACAGCAACGAATTATTGATGCCTGTACATCCGTTGTAGCAACACTACGACATCTAAGGCATCATTCACCCAAAGATATAATTATGTATTAATTCTAATGATTACCACTTTGAGCAGGACATGTAGTTGTTCTGTTTTATTAGAGTACCAAAGTGCTACAAAGTGCCATTTTACTTTGGGCTTGGGGTAAGTACGTGCAGTATGTGTTCTGGAACGGAACAAACACCTTCCAGTCATTATTCCTATGAGCATTTTTTCTTATTATAAAATTCTGATCACATTTCCCGAATCAATTACAGAAATTATGAATTTGTGATTTACAGTCTAAATATTGATGATGAAAGATGAGTGGAACGGAGAAAAATTCTCTCCGGCACCGGGATTTGAACCGGGGTTTTCACCTCTACATGCTGATGCTCTATCCACTAAGGCACACTGGATTCCCATCCTGATGTCGGAACGAATCCTCTCAGTTTAAGTTCCACCTCTTGGGTTCCCTCTAGTGGCCTACCCTCATGCACTGCGTCATAGATGTATGACAGTGGGACCATGTCCACACACATGTGCAGAGGTGCACTCGTTATGAGTGACTAAATGGCCGGGATCCGACGAAATAAGGGCCGTCTGAAATCACTAAGTGATTCGTATATCATATATTATTATGAGGTACCGAAATACTACATATGATATTTCCGTGCTTCCGGTGTCGGAGAGAATTTTTCTCCGTTCCGCTCATCTTTCATCATATGATGACGCAGAATATCTACATGGAAATAGCATATGTACTTCAGTACATCGTAATAACGAAATATTGATGTTATGAATAGAGCCAGAATTTGACAATGAAATCTGAAATCATGTAACATCCTAAAATGAAAGAATAGAGCACAATGGATATAACAACAATATATCCCTTGTGCTCCAAACCACATAGCTGGTTAGTGAAGTAGTTTTTCTTTACACCTCTGTAATGTAAAACCTATTTTAGTAACACACATAGCCTTTGTGCACTGAATAAAGGGAAACTTTAGTTTCACTCTGCTATGTTTAACTCAAACATTATACTTCAAAATCAAAATTTGACTCAAGTAGACATAATTATATATATATATATATATATATATATATATATATATATATATATATATATATATAATGTTGATATGTTTCAATATACGTACCTTCAAACAATTGCCTGCAGAAATCACTCGAGAAATTTAAAAATGACTGACGCCGAGAGATGTGGAAAAATATAATTATTATTCAAACATATCAATCGACAGAAGTCCCAATGTCATTAAAGCAAAAATGAAAAGTGTTCTTGAAACGAATAATGGGTTTAGTATGATGTGCGATATACAAAATTCATTACTAAATTTTATTCACAAAGCTATTGTTCACTTGGTAATACAGTAAAGAACACTGTATCGTATTTCAGATTTGTTCCAGTCTTGTGATGCAGTACGAACATGTTAAAGGTACACAGAAGAATATCTCTTTTGATAAAGTGAAAATATACATTATTAATTTAACAAGACTAGATAATATAATTTGTTATTTATATAATAATATGTAAAAGTAAATTATATTATATTGAAAATTACGAAGATTATAATTGCCAATTCTTGTCTTTTTCATAGAGAATTATTTGTTCGTTGTGTTTCTTATTCCAGGGCCATGGATCATTGGCAAAAAGACAAGTTCAGTTATCACCGATTGTTAATGTATTTTTTGTTTGTTTCTTGACGTAGAGAACTGCGTTAACTACTGTTCATTCGACAAATATATGGTCCAAGCTCACACAACTTAACAGTTTCGGAATGAACTTCCTTCCACTGATTATATATTATTATTTCATTGTTTTCTGTATCGATGTTATTTATATTTGCTACGTATTTTTATACTGATTGAGTGGAAGAGGAGGCCTTATGACCTTAACTCTGCCAATACCAGTAAAATTAAATCAAATAAATAAATTAACAAATAATTTATCATAGTAGTATCAATCTTTATTAATAGAATGCATTTTCAACAGTCTTCGAGGTTTAGTTTTGAATCATGAATAGAATGTCAACTGCAGCGCATACAAGGTGCAAGTGTTCCCTCAAATAACTCTTTCACGCGCCAAATATGACGTAATGCCATTATAATCTATGAACTACTAACTTATCTTCATACGCCTTTGGACAGAATACGGTACCTAATGATAAGATACAATAGTACTTATTTTCATTCTGCACTGATCGATTTAGAAGCAGTAAGCTAACGACATAAAAAACTGGCGCAACCGAGAAAACCTATACCAAAATTGACTTCGTTTGCACTCACCGAGACTTGAATCAAGATAGAAAACCGATATTCTAGATATTACTGTAATTCTTGAGTCCTTTTAATTATCAAGTTCATTCTAAAATGATTATCTGCAACACTATTTCATATCAGATGATAAACAAAATTGCAGATTTTAAACAATGTTAATTTTGCGACTTTCTTTGTAAAGTGTTCATTTAGTTTTTCTCAGAAATCAAAAGTAATGGTTGTCTTCCGATAAGTCTATTGTAACACTTAAATTAATTAGATATGTATATCAGTCTAATGGCTTATATAATTATTACAAAAATAAATATCATAACAACATATAATAGGGTAAAAGTTGGTAATATTGTGATAGCTCTTTTTGAGAATTTATTACAATTATACTGAGCAAGAGGAAGATAGGTTTTTTGCGGTAAGTTTTAAGGGAATGTTCGTAGAAAAGTTTATACACAGAATCGGTCCTTCTCTCGCTCAGTAAAATTGTAATAAATTCTCAAAAAGAACTATCACAATATTACTCGTATCACAATTTACTAACCTTTACCCTAATTAGCTTTTATTCTAAGTATCTCACGATATAAATTACAATATCTAAATGTTTATGCATGTCAGTGTTTGGTTACAATAATGATCGACAATAAAATATTATATGTAAAAAAATGACAATAAGGTAAAAACTAATAAAGCAATAGTTACATCGGTTATTATAATATATTTGAATAGGCCTACTAATATAAGTGGAACTCGCGGTTATAAGTTAAAATTATAAAATATTTATAATATAATTGCAATATTGTACATGATGTAAACATAATATGATGTAATAAATTATCTCTTCAATGTGTTACGTAAAAACATTAAAATATATAAAATTGTAAATTCTTCAAATTTTATTGCAGCACAGACAGCCACAGAATAACATCTGATGTCGTAAGTCAATCGTCATTTAACATTAATTACGATTACTACAACAAAATCAATATGACTTAAGTTCTACTAGCGATTACAGTGAACGGATACTATTCGACGCCCATTTATAAAGTATAGTCGACTTAATAGGAGGGTTCAATTGTAATAGTCTTCAAATATGTGCGTCATATACTTCCTACAGTATACTCGGACGTAATCAAGATCACGAACATCAAATAGGGTAATTTCGTGGCAGTGGTTATTTCGTGATACTTTTTCTTTGCTCTTTCGTGAACTAACCAATGGTATTACGAGATTAAAATTTCCGCCAAGGGATTGCATATGTTGTCCGGTTTCCAAAATTATATAGCTACTATTTGTGTGACTATTGTAGCTGCTTCAGTGAGCTTTTATGTTTGGAGAGAACAAGTTAGCGTCGATTTCTCAGGCGTATAAAATTTTTGGATGTTTGTAGACTTATTACTAAAGGTAAGCATATGATATTTGGTACAATGATTTATTATATCTTAATGAAATTTTAGAAAATGTTTTTGGAATTTTAGATACAGCTGTAGTCGCCATATAGGCTTAGCTTTACTGATAGAAATCTTAGCTGTTTGAGGCGAAATTTTGTTGAGCATTAAGCGTTACATTTTATACTATTTTAAAAATTGTATTACAATACGAATTTTAGAAATCTGAAGATAAGATGTGATAACAAAAAAGAAAAGGGGGACGCAATGGGTTCAGTGTAGCTTCTGTTTGATTTGTTATCATACTAAGTGCCAATGATAAGTGCTAGATGACTTACTTGCAAGAATTGACAGAAGATGAAACATGGCTCCACCATTTTGGACCGGAGACAGAGGTAGACAATGGAGTGGCATCATGCAAATTCACCAAAGAAATAGAAATTCAAAAGTGCACCTTCGGCAGGAAAAGTTATGGCTATTGTGTTTTTCGATTCAGAAGGACTCTTGCTTGTGGACATCATGCCACACGGAACCACCATTAATTCTGACGCGTATGTGGCAACGCTCAAGAAACTTCAAGCTCGACTGAGTCGTGTTCTATCACATCGGGAGAAGCAGGATGTTCTGCTATTGCACGACAACGCACAGCCATAATATGTCAGTCACAAGACCACAGACCAGATCAGAAAATTCATATAGACAACACTGAAACATCCGCCTTACAATCCTGAACTGGTACCGTGCGATTACCATTTCTTTGGTAAACTGAAGGATCTCTTCGCGGAACGAGGTTAGAAGATGACTCCCTTGTGCACGCTACTAAAGAGTGGCTCAGATCTGTTGGTCCAGACTTTTACCGTGCTGGTCTACAGGCCCTCGTTCCTAGGTTACGTAAGGCAGTTGAAAGGGACGGGGATTATGTGGAAAAGTGACATTTTGTTCCTGAAGGATGTATCTACATTTTGTGAAAATAACAAAGCTGTAGGATAAAAATATAATTTTTAAACAAATGTTATGCATTACTTTTGGAGTTACCCTAGTAATATAGGCTATAGTAAAGTCCGTAATAAAAGTGTTCACCCTTTCAGGGCAAAGAAGATCCCTTTTCAATTTCAATTTTTACTTTGATTTCATTCCTATTATGTGTTGAAAAGTATTTCTATGTTTTCTTGCTATTAATATTAGACGGAATTACTATGTTTGAAGTATTGTAACAATAAATGAGAATTTCATTTGACTTTAATGAATTTTTCCACAATTCTTCTACCTCTCACGAAATTATCAATACAATATCACGAAATAACCAACCTTTCAGCTTAAGTGTAAAAGTGGTTTTTGGCACATATTCAAGAACGTATCCAATCTTTTATGTCTCCAGATTTGTACAGCAAATTATCGTCTTTTAGATGAAAAAATCGGAATAAGGATGTATTTACACATTAGCATTTTAAATTAATTTTCATGAAATTATCACGAAATTACCTATGTTTACCCTACTGTAGACGAAATGCAACAAATATTTTACATATAATAAATTTAAAACATCATTTATTCTATTTAATTATAACACACAATGGTAAATAAGTGACAAATAGAACTGTAATAAAATCATAAATTACAATAATTTATATAATAAATAAGAACTGAATTTATAATATGAAACAAAATTATTGCAAATTACACTCTCAATTGATATGAAAATTTAAAGAGTACTTTATAATCAAATGCTGTAATAAAATATGCAGAATTTACAATTTTATATATTATAATGTTTTTACGTAACACAAATTGTATATAAGATATTATATAAGATTACTATACACACATTGAAGAGATAATTTATTTTGTCATATTATGTTTACATCATGTGCAATAAATTGTACATTATAGTACAAATAGTTTATAATTTTAACTTATAACCATGAGTGCCACTTACATTAGTATTCAAATGTATTATAACAACGAATGTAACTATCGCTTTATTAGTTTTTATATTATTGTCAATTTTTTTCATGTAATATTTTATTGTAACCAAACATTGACATGCATAAAATTGTTGATATTGTAATTTATAGCATGATGATGTCAATAGGCGAAAACGTTTGCATAAGATACTTAGAATAAAAGCAAGTTATTATTATATTTTTGTAATAAATATACAAGTCATTAAACTGATATACATTATTAATTAAAATAACTAAAGTATGATTTCTTTATAAGCGAAACAGATGCGCTTGCAAGCGACAAAATGTGACATTTACAAATGCGCAAACGAACCTGAAATTTGGATCGAGAACAAGACTGCATAACAAAACAAAATTATTACGTGTTTACAAATAAAACACGTACAAACCTTAATAACACTCAGAAAAGTATAAATACATTTTAGTGCGTGCTTTACCAGTAGTAAAAAAGACAGCACCTCGGGAAGAGGTCACATAATCTACAAGGTGATTTCAAATTGTTAACTAAGGCACAATAGCGACAAGAATCTTACCAGGAGTAGCTATTTAACGGAACGCTGTGGCCAATGTTGATGTAAGTACCTGCATTCATTTCTTCGGTTTATCGTTCTGAGCCTAGTCATACTTCAGCAAAAGATAGTTCAGCTTATGTAACGAACTTTTGCTTGTTGCTGGTAACATTTTTACAATACGCGAGACATAGATATTTTTTTCCTAAATTATTCTAAACTAATTTAAGGTAAATTTGAAGTTCTATGTTTTTGTTAAGTGAATAATGATTGTCATATTTATATTTAGTTTTTAGTTGAAATTGCTGATTTTATATTTAGAAAATTGGTCAGCAGTTGATTCCGTTTTGCAACGTCAAGAACGCTGCGCACCAGAAGAAAGACTCCACATAAAATGACAAAAGTTCATTCGCACTGAAATACAATAATGTTAAAACTAATGGTACGAACCATATCGTTAATTGCGGTAACTCACAATCAGTGGCTACTCGTGATATTTTTTGTATGTAGGATAGATTGACGACTGATGAAAAAGACAGAAACTAATATTAATAATTACATAATATTAGTAATAATAATAATAATAATAATAATAATAATAATAGAGCATGCAAAATCAATACAAGTAGGCCTATGTTAGTCTTTGACTCACCAATCTGGAACTGGCAATTTATTAGTAGTGAAGATCGATTCTCCTCCCCTTTTTAGTTGCGAAGTGGCCCCTAAGCCATTGTACTGCCCGATATTTCCGATGTTCCGTCCTACATTTGCGCAATTAATTTCTTGCTATAGTTAAATTCTTCTAAATGATCAAATACAACTTCAGATATTCTTTCGGTTGTTCTGTCATCTGAAAGTCCTGTTAATTCTCGTATTTATTATAGGTTATTTTATTTATTTTATGTAATTTTCCTTTTTATTTATTTTGTTTTTTTATATGCCCATATCATTTTAAATTATTTATTATTTCCTTTATTCTATTCTTTTAAAATGACCAATGAACTGCATTTAAGGAGGCTATAAGGGTACTTGAAAATTCTTATTTCAGTCTCTGACAGGGTCTTCAACACCCAGAAAGAAGGGTTGTAATATTAGGATATGCGGTCATATCCTCAAACACGGTTAAACTCAAGCCATACCCCGCCCTCCGCACTCTCCCCTGCCCACTAACTTCAATGTTAGAAATACCGTTTGCTATAAGATATTTCGATGGTTCCTCGGAAATTATTTCTGAGCTGTGCAGTGGCGACAACTCACGACAGAAAGTGGAAGCTTAAAGGAAATTAATACGTCGGGACGCATTGAATATCAAAATCTGTAATTAAAATGTTTTCCCAGGAGTTAACATATATGTTCTATCCTCAGAGGCGCGAAATTAAACTACAGTATCATCCTCATTCATGGAGGAATTGCCACTGCTCACAATTGGATCGCGTAGTTGCAATCATAAAAATACTAACGTATTAGAACTTTGGTGGCTCTAAGTTTTTACTTCAAAACGAATAATTTAGTCATTCAACCAATCACAATGCAGGAGTGACGCGATATCAGACTGAGAATTGAATGGAGGAGAAGAAGAGAAACAATATCAAGAAGATTTTGTTATGGAAGAAGGGTACTATTCTCTTTCAAGAAACATATTGCGTAGGCAAAAACACACAATTGATTCCTTACATTCTATTCACAGTCTTACTAATAAACCGTGTATAGTTTTTATACGAGACTTATGCAGAGTTGAGACAGAAAACGTTACTAATAAGCCGTGAATAAGCTATGGACGTATAAACAGGCTGTAACTATGCAATGGGAATTGCTTTGCAATAGTTATATACACGAAACCCCTTGTTTAAGTGTTGTATATAGTGAAAAAATGGCCGCCCTCTAACAGCTGTTCGTATCGACTGTCATTTTATGACGATGGTTACCTTGTAACCACAGAAGAATAAACCAAAGATCATAGAATTATTAGAATAATATTGCTGTAGCTTGTACTCTCTGACCTAAATGTTGTTGTTGTTGTTGTTTTCTAATGCCAGGCGTTTGACAATAAAGTCATTTGGCCTCTTGCACTCCAATATTTTTCAAAGATATTATCATGACCAGCCAATGAAGCACAGATTTTGAGGTTCTTTGACCTAAATGTAGTGTGGTAATCGATTAGAGCCAGTTGTACTATCGATATTTAACACGCCACACTACAGCACTCTACCGGACGCAATAGAGAACCTAAGATATTCTATTACCTTTCGTAACGAAGTAATGACGAAACTATGACGTAGCTGTGTAACAGTCATACTGTTCTACACGACGTATGTAGTGATTATTAGTAAGGAATTTACACACTACTTATAAACGAGCTACTCATTGTATAAGTATAAGACAGTTAAACGTGTGTATATAGAGTTTTTATTAGTAAGACCGTCAGTCAACAAATATCACTCGTCAAGAATCTATGGGCATGCTTATTTCTTTCGTACATGTTTCTTATTCTGAATGTTTAAATTTTGTTGTTAGTTGTACTGTTTATTTTAGCCTAATATATTTACTGTACGTAGCTCGTTACTTTATGAAAGAGGCTTAGCATTGTATTATACTATACACACCTTGTTGCAACAGACCGCCGATGGACATCATAGGAGACATTAGCATAATGGCCTTTGTGCGTGTGGTCGCTGAGTGAAATTCTCCCAGGTACGCGAATATAACCGCAGATGGTGCGCAGATGCTGTAAATGAAACGAAACCAAATTAACACAATGCAAAGCAAAATCGAATCCTTATGACAGACGTTATAATAGCGTTGTAGTAGTTTCCAAGCTTTTAATACCGAAGACTCGAGGCACAGCAAGATTTAGCGGAGCATCCTCCAGACTTACAAGTGTTACGAAATATGTATATTAAAGCATACTGTGTATTTATGAAGTATAGTTTTCTAATATGAGGTATCGAACATAGAAAAGAGTTGTAGAATTATGAAATTGCAGATATGTAAACAAATAAATAGGTACTGAGAAAGATAATTACAGTCATATGAGACGTAGGTTTTAATACACATTAAGAAAAGAAATTACCATAATGCAGGAGAATTTGATTAATAATAACACTTTATTTCAACATTATAAAAATAAGGGTATCAATACGGGAGTAATGGATAAAATAGTATAACTTTTCTAAACAAATTGAACTGTGGACTACCAATATATGTTACGTAGCTATATCTTGGATGGACCAAGTTACAATCAACCATGAGGTGTTGCATAACATAGAAATGTCTCACGAAGCTATTATATTGGGTGAACAATCCTTCGCGCGCCCGCGCTTTCACGGCTTACGGCTAGTCGTCGGAATAGCTGCTAAGCTCTCGCCTCCACCACACTGAAAGTTCGCGTCAGGAGTCAGTGCGTGTTCTTTAGGCGACGTAGTACAGTACGTTAATGAAGTTAATATGGGTCAATTCAGGTATTCTGTTCCCTAAAAATAATCGACTTGTGCTGTCAGGAGATTATTGCAATAGACGTTTATTTTTAAGCGTTTATTAATATTTATTCTTAAATTTTTATTAGTAATAACTTGCACGACAAACGGTAGGTAGGTTTTCGTTTATTAGTAATAACTTACGCGAAACTGTAGGCACATTTTAAGTGTTTATTAGTAGAGAGCGGAATTTTAGGTTCTAAAAAGTGGCATTTTAGGCGCCTAAAATAGGCTCTTAAACTACTTTATTCAGGCTCTATAAAATAAAAAATAGACTTTTATTTGTTAAAGAAATTCTAGTAGTATAATACGTGTCAGTAGTATAACAGTGTTTTTCATTCACCAATCACATTTCTACAGTTTTCTTCACAGTAGGCTAGATGATCAGCACCTATTGTGGCTATTATTTCGCTCACTACTGTACTTAAAAATGGTGAGAAAAAGGAAGAGGTTATCTGTCTTGGAAGGTAAGAGAACGCTTATTCGGGTAAAACCCAGCGAGTTAGTGTTAAATTGCTGACAGACAGAGGAAGATATAATAATAATAATAATAATAATAATAATAATAATAATAATAATAGTAGTAGTATTAGTAATAATTTGTCCCGCAGGAGTTCTTTTACTTGCCAGTAAATCTACTGATATGAGCCTATCGCATTTAAGCACACTTAAATGCCATTGACCTGGGCCGGGATCGAACCCGCAAACTCGATCACAGAAAACCAGCGCTATACCGACTAAGCTACCCAGACCGACTCAAAGTCCCGGCGGTACTTCTCTATTGTGTTGTTCACTGCTAGGAAGAAGTTACTGTTACTGTACAGGATGTTAAGAAAAGCAGTAAACAGTTAGAAAAAGATGCAAAAATTTTAAAAACTTAAAAATAGGCACTAATGTCGAAATAGGCGTTTTAGGCACTATAAAACCCCTTTATTTATACCTATATTTCCATGAAAATTTTAAATATTAAATCTCAAGCCTGTAATGTATCAAGGAAAAAAATAGGTTTTTGCTTAAATTCCGCTCTCTATTTATTAGTAATAAATTGCGCGAAAAACTATTGGTATATTTTTAAGTGTTTATTAATAATAACTTGCGCGACAAACTGTAGTAGATTTTTTAAATGTTTATTAGTAGGCCTAATAACTTGCGCGACAATTGTAGGTACAGTAGTTTTACTGCGGACTTCCTGACACTCACCGCGGTTATTGTCTTGATTCACCCAAGACTGCAAGCAGTGGAAGCGGGCGCGCGTAGGGATTGTTCACCCAGTACAATCAAGGACGAAAACTTATATGAGGGGGGGTTACGTTATACACGTACCTAATATCAAATATAAACTGCTGCAATTAATATTGTTAAGGAAATTTTGCAATTTTTGAATGATTGTAAGAATGAGTACGTGGCTTTGTTTTTAGAGAACAATTGGCTGGCCAATTGCTTATATGACAGACATATTTTCCAAATTAAATGAACTCAATTTGTCCCTTCAAGGCTCAACCATCATTGTGTTCAAAGCTTATGATAAAGTCAAGTTAATCCATAAAAAAGATGAATCTGTGATTAGAATACGTCAAAAGTAATAATTTTTCTGCCTTTCCAACATTAGATTATTTTCTAAGTGAGAATGATTTTTTTACCGTCCTACTTTTGTGATTTTGTAGTATCCCATCTCTCTGCTCTCAATAATGAGATTGAAAGTTATTTTCCAGAAAATTACAGTGAATTCAATTGGATTCGACACCCATTCCTAAATTTCGAAAGTTAAAACTTGTCAATGAAACTAAGAGAACAGTTGTGTGATATTAGCTATGATTCTGACATTAAAACTAAATTTTTATATTCATATATAAACTTTTTGGATATCATTAAGGCGTGAATATCCTGAACTTTCGAATGGGGCATTAAAGTTGCTCATGCCGTTCGCAACATCATATCTTTGTGAAAAGGGATTTTCCTCTTTAGTTCAAGTGAAAAACAAGTACAGAAATAGACTTGATGCACGCTCTTATTTACGACTCAAGTTAACTGCACTTGAACTCAATATTCACCAGCTTAACTTATGCAGACACGACAGGTACTTCCATTACATTTGTTCGCTGGGTACAAAATATTTTAACAAAATTTCAACATATGCACAATTAGAGTAATATAGTATTTTATTAACATACAATCATACAGTATTTACTTTTTCATCAGTGATTAGAGTGTACTAATTCAACTTATGGGTCGCGTGAAGTTTAATATCCTTCAAGGCGGATCCCGGACTTATAAAGTTTGAAAACCACTGATTTACATAATACTGTAGAACATACTTGAAGATGGGATTCCATCTCATTTTACTTCAATTAAAATCACAGTATAAGAATACAACACTAACGCACAACCACCGTTAGCAGGCGATTAATGCGGCTGTTAGTTTCCCTATGTTTAAGCTGTCACGTTCTCCCTAAGCAACACAAAACCTTTTCTTGTTTTTTTTTCATGAAGTCTGAACAATGGAGAGTGTAGTCAGCATAATAAAATTATTTAATTTTATGAGATCAGAAAATCGATTTTTCGCCACCCTGAATGCTGATTTGGACCACTGTGCAGCGGTCAGTACATATAATAGAAGTTCTCAGTATTTGCTTAGGCCATAATGCCATTATAATAATATTATGCTAAATAATCATTATTATTGTTGTACCGTAGAAGAGGATAAAGTCAATAAGTGGGGGTATAATCTATCATTTGCGATTTTTATTGAAAATTATATATTCTCTCAGTTACTTGTTAAAATTTTGTTATGCTGACTTCATTGCCTAACATTGCAAATGTAAGCGACAGTGACAACAAAAAGCCAGCGCATGCCAACAATGGGAACACAGTGTAATTACCGTTGAAGTGAAAATTGTTATTCTCAACTTTTTCTCTTAAACGAAAACGAAGTCTTACAAACTCTAAATTATCGTCAGCAGTGAAAGGAGACAGGAAGTATACGTAAGTACTTTTCGTTGAGATTGTATCCTGAAATAATAGTTTTGCAGTTCGTAAATGTTAGTATTGAAACTTATTATTTTAAGAAAACTTGTACCTTTGTAGGGTTAAGTCGATCATGTCATCGACCTTCTCGAAGCAGATAGGACCAGCAGGAAGAATAAATTATTCACAGAAATACCTCCAACTAACACTTATAAACAGAAAAGTGTCATAGTATAGCTTATATTGATGAGATAGTGGGGAAAGAGGAAGACGAATGAATTTCTTGCGTAAGAGAAGCACTGCCAAAGGAACGTATTTTCTATACCCCTCTGTACCTGACGATGGAAAGAACGTAGCTTCTAAAGTGACATTAGGAGGGGAAGATTTCAAATAACTTCTGACATAATGTTGAATAGCATTTTGGATGATAATTGAAGTGTGGTATTTCAATGTAAATTTTGAATTCTTAAATCTCTGTTTGTTGGTATGTGAAGTATTAAAATGTGTTTTTATGTTGTATAAGTTGGCAATCATAGTCACGTTTATACAGTGGAGACCTATAAGCCTAATTGTATCGAATTGTATGATCACAGTAACAAAAGATACACTATATAATCCCCTATAGGCATATATTGTAGATTATTATTATTTTTTACACCCATTATAACAATTAAATATATGTAATACACTTAATTAGTATTTTAAAAACATAAACAGTGATCGATTTTACTCCGCAATATTTTAAAATCGATCTTAAACTAAAAATTCAATGGTGATCGACTTTACCCTACTTAAGCAGGTAACTTCGATCACAAGTCAAATAAAATAAAATCAGTCTTTGATAGATTATAATTCACTTCTTGTAACATGCCATCATAAGTGAAGGATATGACGACAAAATGCTATTTTCTGACGAACTTCGCTCCATTGCATAAGCTCATTATCATAAAAAAAATTGCAAAATTTTGATCGACTTTATCCTCTTCCACGGTATTGACACAAATAAAATTCACTTTTAAAATATGATAATTAAATTAACACTCTTTAGATGGAATAATCTCAGTCTAGTGGATCGCTATGTCCTGTGATAATTAAATTAACCTTGTTTATATAATATAATCTCATCTAGTGGATTGCTATGTCCAGTGATAATTAAATTATAAATTTCAATCTAGTGGATCGCTATGTTCTGTGATAATTAAATTAACACAGTTTAGATATAATCTCAATCTAGTGGATCGCTATGTTCTGTTACAAGACTGTTTAGATATAATCTCAATCTAGTGGATCGCTATATCCTGTGATAATTAAATTAACACCGTTCAGATATAATCTCAATGTAGTGGATCGTTATGTCCTGTGATAATTAAATTAACACTGTTCAGATATAATCTCAATCTAGTGGATCGCTATATCCTGTGAGAATTGAATTAAAACCGTTTAGATATAATCTCAATGTAGTGGATCGCTATGTCCTGTGATAATTAAATTAACACTGGTCAGATATAATCTCAATCTAGTGGATCGCTATATCCTGTGATAATTAAATTAACGCTGTTTAGGTATAATCGCAATCTAGTGGATCGCTATATCCTTTGATAATTAAATTAACACTATTTAGGTACAATCGCAATCTAGTGGATCGCTATAACCTGTGATAATTAAATTAACACCGTTTAGATATAATCTCAATCTAGTGGATCGCTATATCCTGTGATAATTAAATTAACACTGTTCAGATATAATCTCAATCCAGTGGATCGCTATATCCTGTGATAATTAAATTAACACCGTTTAGATATAATCTCAATGTAGTGGATCGCTATGTCCTGTGATAATTAAATTAACACTGTTTAGATATAATCTCAATCTAGTGGATCGCTATATCCTGTGATAATTAAATTAACACCATTTAGATATAATCTCAATCTAGTGGATCGCTATGTCCTGTGATAATTAAATTAACCCTATTTAGATATAATCTCTATCTAGTGGATCGCTATTTTCTGTGATAATTCAATTAACCCTGTTTAGATATAATCTCAATCTAGTGGATCGCAATGTTGTGTCGTTTTCATATTACGTTTCATTCCACAGAGTCATAACTTACGTCAATAGTGTTCACACATGAAAGAGTTAAGTATATGTTTACATGTTGTCTCGTGTGTTCTGTAAAGACTCTAATGACCATTTTAAACAAATGTGATAAAAAGAACGGAATTAATCTTCAGTACAGAAATGGGTAATCATACGTACAAAAATCCGTTGAAGTATCTGAGAAGGCAGAACAGCCAGAATGTAGGAGCGATGCTAGAAAGCACAGCGCAAATGGCATCCAGGAAAAGCGAAAGAATCAGCATTTTTCTGCGACCTTGGGTATCTGCGAGGTATCCCCAGAGATGAGAACTGGATATCATACCTTTGAGACACAATGGAAGAAATAGTACAATTAAAGTATTAACTGGGACAACTAATTGATTGAGCGAGTGAATGACTTGACTTCATTGAACGATTGATTTATTGGGTTCGTTGAGAAATTGAATTGCTGGCTTGGTTGAGCGATTGACTGAATGACTTGGTTGAACGATTGACTGAATGACTTGGTTGAGCGAGTGACTGACTTCATGGAGCGATTGATTGACCGACTGGTTTTGTTGATTGTTTGTTTGATTGATTTATTGATTGGTTGATTGATTGATTGATTGACTTGAATTGGTCGAGCAATTGATTGATTGATTTACTGACTTGGTTGAGCGATTATTTATTGATTGACTTGAATTGGTCGAGCAATTGATTGATTGATTGATTGCTGCATTGATGGAGCGGTTGATTGGGTGACTTGGTTGAGAGATTGACTGACTGACTTGATGGAGCGATTGATTGATTGACTGGTTGGTTGATTGATTGACTTGGTTGAGCGATTAATTGATTGAATGATTTGATTGAGAGGTTAATTGGCTGACTTCGTTGAGCGACTGATTGACTGACTTGGCTGAGCGGTTAATTTATTGACTGGCTTGCCTGACTAACAGACTGACTGAATTACTTCAGTGGTTGATTGATTCACTGACTTGGTTGAGCGACTGATTAATCTACGAATATCTGCTGTTTTTTTTTTTTTTTTTAATTTTAACAAATATAACTTTATATGATATAGGGAGAAAAGGATACAAACTTGTATTTTATTCAATTTAGGAATCCAATCCATGGAATCTCATTTGTTAACAGACGTTGACAAGTATTATAAAACTTACTTAAATGTTTCATTCACAAAATTTGTTTTTAAGTAAGGTAGAAAAATTAATCAAACACGTGACTTTGTAAACAAATACAGAAAATCTGCAGGGATATTATGATGTTTTAACGAAATTAATCTTTCAAGTATAGACACATAGTTACTGATAGTGTACGTTACGTGCATAGATTTCACATAGCCTACATACCAAGATACATATCTACGAGTAGATCCATACGTATGTGAATAGGTATGTACAATTTTGTGTTCCTCACCTACATAGGTGATAGCATTGAGGATTCCTTTCTCAAATGCTCCCATTTCGAACTCGCATTGTGCAGGAGGTATGATGAAGGCTGTGCCAAAAGCTTCTGCTACCATGGCAACCAGGCACGCACCACAAGCCAGAAGCAGGAATAAGTGGAACTTTCCATGTCCTGGTCAGGTTAAGAGAAAACGATACAAAACTACAATATTATATATAATACTATCGGTATATTGAATTGTGTCTCTTTGTCTTTCATATATCTGTATGTGTTACTCAGAATGGTAACAGAAATTGAAATTGCAATAATAATAATAATAATAATAATAATAATAATAATAATAATAATAATTTAAAAGGATATATTTCTTGTATGAAGTAAGTTTAAATTTGATAAGTTAGAATATTTTATTGTTATGTTGATAATACTTCACCTATCATATTTTAGTCGGTTATTTAACGACGCTTTAACAACTGTTATCTAGCGTCGCTGGAAATGCTAATAGGGAGATGATATTTGAGAAGACGAGTCCGAGGATTCGCCGTGGGATTACCTGGCATTCGCCTTACAGTTGGGAAAACTTAGGAGAGAACAAAATTGGTATTCAGCCAAACGGGATTCGATCTCACACACAAATATGGCCCCGATTAGGAACGTAGCTTGATATTACGAGAGTTCATGTTAACTAAATTAATTGCATGTAAACCTTTGAAGAGTATAGTCGACTGTACACCCATAAGTAGGATACCGGAGTAGCTCAGTCAACTAAGGAGCTTGCCTGCCGATCAGGAGTTGAGCTTGGGCATGGATTCATTTCCCGCTTGGGCTGATTACTTGGTTGTGTTTTTCCGAGGTTTTCCCAAACCATAAGGAAAATGTAAGGTAATGTATGGGAAGTCCTCGGCCACATCTCGCCAAATACCACCTCGCTATCACCAATCCCATCGACATTAAATACCCTAATAGTTGATACAGCGTCGTTAAATAATTACCAACTAACCCAGAAGTAAATGAATATTAATACCAAACTTCATTACAGAAATATTGTCCAAATGTACACAACGAATTTGAACGACATATTAAAGTCTTTTTCTAGCCATTTATCTTGAAGTGTGACAAGATTAATTAACGTGTGTAACACATAACCTTAAATTTTATCATCCCGGCAGTATTATCATGGCTGACAGTGGCAAGGATTTTTCTCCAACATACGCGGAAAAATGAAGTGTTCTTGCAGTAGACTGATTGGCAATTCATCTGTAATCCTGTCTTAACTTCCTGAGCTGAATTAATGACTTACTAAGCTGATCTCTACAGGTGATGTGATGTAACAAGAGAATACAAGATTAGCACGTAATAGAGATCTGGCGTCAGAACTAAATGTACAGTAGTGGCAAAGAACCGGACAGACCCTTGTAGCTGATTTCAGAGTCACAGATTCGAATTTTTCTGGTCACAAAACACATCCATCTTATACAATTAATTGTAACAATGAAATTTATTGCATTTGTTCGATCCTTACCGTCTTCTGTTTCCTTCAGTGCCTCAAACTTACAGACGAAAAAAATTTGAGAGTTCTATTTTCATCTGGCATCAATATTACATTTCTACCTCTATTCGGCAAAGATAACTGTGTATTTTTGCGTTAAATAGCAGTACATACCTCTGGCTTCACTATCCATATTGCAATTACCACAATTTGACACAATACACAGCACAGGATTCGTCTGTATCAGCTACAAGGGTCGGTCCGGTTTTTTTTTTTTGCCACTACTTTACTGCTTTCCGAAGTAGGCCTAAGTCGTTCGTAGGATTTCTATCGCATCTTTAAAATACTCGTATAAGATATGAACCTGCGATAATTGGACACAGGGACAAACACAGCAAACACTTTAAGTTACTATTGAAGAGATCTGTGATAAAATATATATATATATATATATACAAATACACAACTTTCTGTAGTTCCTTTCAAATGGAATGTGTAAAATTCGAAACCCTCGAAGTGGTTCCAGACGCTATTTAAACAGCTCGAAGTGGTTCTCAGATAGGGTACGGTAAACAACTGTAAAATATTCTTAGTTTTTCCTGATTCAGTTTCATAGGAGGTATGATTCTTTGAATATATCAATGTTTTATGTTGGTACTTGGCTTGTCTTTTGAGGTTCGGACCCAGAATAGATCCATGCATATAGAAGCTCATTACAACTTCAATGGCTCATGTCCTTATACAGAATGTCTCATAAGGAATGTAAAATACGTAAGGATAATGTAGTTTGGGTTAACCTACCTACCTATGTCCGAAGTTGGGGAGAAATACTGGAACATATTGCGATTCCGTGTTACGCAGATCTTTTGCACACGGTAGCATATGAGGACCGCAACGCAAACAACTGAATAAAAGTTCACTTACATTTAATTCGTGTATTCGCATAGTGAATATACATACATACTTTTTGTATGTATATTTTGTGATGGCAATGCATTGGCTGCTGTTGAGGAATACAGAAGGCATTTTCCTAATCGAAAGGCTCCATCTAGCTTTTCGTTTTTCCGTGTTACCGGATATCATCTGAAACTGGCAAGCTACCAAGTGTTTCACTGAAGTCGAAAGAGAACCGGTACCAGTTGCCGATATGAGTTTACAGTTAATGGAATCCGTAAGTGCAACATTAGTAATTTTTCTCCTGTAATTATTTAATTTCCTTATTGAGTTTGTGCTTAATTATGAAATAAACTTGAAATGAACTTATTGGATAAACACAAGATGCAGAATTTTAAATAATGTATCATATCACAATGTTCTAAAATATATAAATACGTCTATAATGCTTCTCTTAATTTACAAGTTCGCCCATAAATAACTTCCCAACCGTTACATTTTGGACATAGGTATATCAGGTTAAATCGATGTTTTTTTTTTAAATATCCAATGCCACCAGGTTGTCTTTCGACATTTCTGGTCTTCTCTCCTGGCCGTGGCTTAGTTGTAACCCACTTCTGAGGTTGGGGCGTCTGGAAGGCGGAGTTACATTACCCCGATGATGTGATAGGATGATTATGATAATGTGGTGCCAGGAGAGATCTTAAATCTAAACTTAACCCCCCAACCTCCCCAAAGGTCTTTTACCCTCACCTCCTCGCAGCTAACACTCTATATGCATTTCTGGATTCGCCCATACGTGCTACATGCCTGCCCATCTCAAATGTCTGGATTTAATGTTCCTAATTATGTCAGGTGAATAATACAATGCGTGCAGTTCTGTGTTGTGTAACTTTCTCCATTTTCCTGTTTGCTACTAATGTTACCCCTACTGTTCTGTATAAACTTGTAACATTCCAAGTACCAAATCTCATAACCTTATTTCTTTGTTGTTGTCGTGCCAGAGAATCAGTCCCATTCCGAGGCTTATTTTGAGGTTTCGTATCAAGCTGTTTTTTTACGGTGATGGGTTGTTAGCCCTTCGCCCAAACCCCCAAGCTGGAGGACAACTCCTCATCGGCTGTCCGCGACTGCTTATTCAATATATTCTCAGCTAACCTCCATATCTGGAGGTCGTTTCGTTGATCCGCAACCTGAGGACGAGCCATGCCGTGGTTATATGGACCCACAATACATGGATATATATATATATATATATATATATATATATATATATATATATATATATATATATACTGAATATAAACGGATATGCATACAGAGCGTATATTTTATCTTACCACGTTCGCGGATGTCGCAGTGCGCAACGCAGCTGCACACATGCTAGCGTGGAAAGACAAAATGTATGTCACATAATCAAATACGTACCCCACAATTAGATGTTGCCTCAACAAAAATTAAAGGAATGCGTGTAGTCTTTACGCGCGGCAGAAGTGAAACTTCTTAAGCAGTAAATGTACAATAATATTTTAAAATGTTCGTGCAACGAGAGACGATAAATTATGTTTAAACTTAACACTATTAGGCATATTCTTAATAATCTCCAGAATTGAAAAACTGAGGCAGTTTATGATAGGTAAATCATTATGTGATAAGCAAAGCATAAAAACCAATTTGATTGCTTAAAAATTATTTTTCAAATACTTGATGAGCACTTTCATTTCATTTAAACTCTTTAGATGCTCAATTACGATTTAATCCTAAATCATTGACACCAGTTAGATCATACATTGGACTCGATTGTTAGTGGTGTAGGAATATTCACTAAATCACTGGCAATTCACAACTTATTTGTAGAAGATCGGAATGTGCCTTTTTCCTTGCCCTGCATTGTCGCACTCGTTCCAGTCAACTTTTCCTTTCGGCTCAATTTTCGGAGGTCTACTTGCACGCTTTCTTTCACGCCACGTTCTCGTTCTTAAGTCCTATTTTGGACATATAATAGCAAAATGTTTCCCAACAATATAATTTGAGCCACTGGTTTCGACTGCATAACGTCACAGCACTACACGAAGACACTTTGTCCGGCGGCGTTGCCAACTAATTCATGTTTTAATTTGTTAAATTGATGGAAACCGCAAACATCAACAACTTTACTTACACGATAACACAGCAAAGTACACAATCCGTAGCAACAACACACAAGGCCCTCTTAAACGTGCCTCACAGAATTTTGTTTCATAGCGTTCGACGTGTATGTGCCTAAAGAAGATTTACTTCGATTAAAATCAGAAGCAAGAACAGTTTGTATTAACAACAAATGATTGAATTTACAACTAGCACAATTTCGCGATTTACGTTTTTGCGTCATATTTGCTATAAATTTCTACTGTCCTGATCATAAATCAAGTTCTCATGTAGCCATTGGTGTTGCCACCACAAAACCAAAGTAAAAAATGCAATGAAATTTGATTTTACATAATTCTACATAGGCAATAGTAAGTATGAATTAAATGAATTTGTATCCTCTGATGAGGAATCTATAGAGACCTTCCGCTTATAGCATCAGGTATACACTTAAAAGAGATTCTACAGAGTGGGGCATAGGAACCAAGTGTTTTTAAAATAATCACAAAATAGCTTGGTTTCAACACAACTTATCGGTAGAACAACATTTGTTAGAACATACCATTTGAATTATGAGCGGAAAATTACATCTGGCATGTGATGTCCATCTGCGTTGACGCATTGTTGAAGACGCTGACGAAAATTGACCTCTACTCTTTCCAGGAGATCTCTGTTGATTTGGGTGATTTGGTGACGTATTGCGTCCTTTAATTCATCTAATATTCGGGTCTTATCCTCGTAAACACATGCCTTTAGGTACCCCATAAAAATTACATGTTGACAGGTCAGGGGACCGAGGGGGCCATGAAACATCACCAAATCTCGAAATGAGACGATTGGGAAACAGGAGGCAAAGAACTGCCATTGATGCTATGGCGGTATGCGCCGTGGCCCCATTTTGCTGAAACCACAAACATTGACGATCAGTACCTCTTCTTTGTAACTCAGGGATGAAAAAGGTTTTTAATTATCTCAAAGTAACGCACAGAGTTTACAGTGATTTTAACCCCATTTTCTTGAAAAAAAAAAAGTAGGGACCGATGACGCCAAACTGTCCCACGTGCACCAAACTGTTACTTTAGGGCTATGCAGAGGTTTTTCGTTAAGTGTCGCGGATTTTCAGCAGCCCAATACCGAAAATTTTGTCTGTTAACGGCTCCATTAAGGTGGAAATGTGCTTCATCACTCATTGCAACCATCATGTTTTCATATTGCTCGTGGAGTGCAAGAATTTTCTGTACGAAATTCAATCGTTGAGGATAATCCCTTACATTGAATTTCTGCACAACCACCCATATTGTATGGGTGTAAATGTAAATCGTCATGAAAAATCCGTCTTACCGTACGAGTGCTGATTCCAAGTGCAGCTGAATGTCTTCGAGCAGAGCGGCCTGGGCTGCGCAGCATCGCTTTTCTGACTCAAAATTTTCTGGAGTACGCATTCTGCGTTGGGGGCCGGGCGGTTTATTCTTCAGTATTGCGCCTTTTGTTCACAGATTGTTAACCCAACATAAGATTGTGTCACGCACGGGAACAGAATCATTGTGATTAATATTGAATCTGTAGCAAAACTCACGCCTTACAGCCATCACCGACTCGGCAATCCTAACAAAACAATCATACGCAAACATGCGTCCACTGCTCCATGATGCCGACTGCAGGTGAAATGCTATGAGCCACGGAATGGAATGTCACATGCCTTTTCATAATGACCGAGTACAAGCCATTCCAAAAACACTTGGTTCCCATGCCCCACCTTGTACATCGCTGTTCGTTTAAAGACTAGAAATGTCCGCGCTTGACATGCGTATGAAATTGATCGAGAACCACTTAGGACATTTGGTAACGATTTCGTACTCGCTCATCATATCACATCCTTCATTAAGTCCAACAAAATAAATAAATAATGAAATAAATAAAGAAAGAAAGAAACAAACAAAGATTGAATTTTTATTTTTCATGTAGTATATAAATTGTTATTTCAAAAT
Organism: Periplaneta americana; assembly: GCF_040183065.1. Classification (NCBI taxonomy): domain Eukaryota; kingdom Metazoa; phylum Arthropoda; class Insecta; order Blattodea; family Blattidae; genus Periplaneta; species Periplaneta americana. The sequence continues at coordinate 130,669,721 of NC_091131.1, read as the reverse complement.
TTATAGCAAACACGTGGCGTGCTTTCATTTCACAATTCATAGCTAATGCTTGGCATAATTTTGTTCTTTCTTAATAACAAACGACAATCCCTGATATAATGTGAAATTGTCCGTAAAAGTGATCTGATGAGAAACGAAAGTTTCTTATTGCACTGTATAACAGATACGGCGGCGAATAATATTGTGTTTGTGGAATAAATTGACAATTGTAAAAATTTATAAATAGCAGAGATATTTTGTTTAATTCGTGTCGTCAGTGTTTTATTTGGGTGTACTATTTCGTATCGTGAACAGAGGATTATAAATACGAAAAATACATTTGAAATCAATAAGCTACAACATAACAAATGTTGGAGTAGGGTTAGTCGAACACGTGAGCAGAGTAATACATAAGCCGTAATATATTTTACGTTAAGAGCGGGTCTTACGTTGGATGGACTATAATGGTCTGTGGACTAATATTGCAATAACATTCTTTGTAACAGTTGTTGCTGTTGTCGTCCATTTTACTCACTTATTAATATTCGAGATATGTATTTTTTCCACAACAGGCAAGAAGAATTTTTCATTATAGGCTATCTTTGAAATATTATATTCATACAAACTGCGTACAATGATTTCTGTACATTCTATGTGCGTGAAGCCGAAGAGTTGTGCCGACTGAGGATCAAACCACCTTCTGCTGCCGAGGTCAATAAAATATTCACATGAGCGCTCTATCTACACATTCTGTGCATGCATTTATTTTATGGTTTTTGCACGTGAAAATGCCTAAAATGAATGTTAATCGGTATTCTCTTTTTTAGACGCCATGAATGCGCACAGAGGGCGTTGAGGTAGAATTCTATGCTTTTTTGTTTTTAGCACTAGAATGAGGTGGTGTTGTCGGCACATTCCGATCGTCTTTTAATCCTGGGAAAGATCTGATGATCAATTTCATAGGTGGTTGAGTGGATCCCAAAGCCGAATCATCCGCCACCATCCGCGATTGAACCGGAATCTTCCAGTCCGTAACTAGTTCCATTGTCAACTGAGCTACCCAGCCGAAAAAATGAATATCGGTATCTAATTAATTATCATTATCAGAAATTAACATTTCCTTTCATCTTTCATTGTTTCGTAGTTTATTGGCTGGCTGTTATTTTACGGAGTGAAGCAAATTGTTAACGTCCCGTCAGATCTTTACAGGGGGTGTATAAGTAGGTATACAATAATACAATATAATTTTCTTAAGTACAAGGAGGATTACATACCAACAACAGTCACATGACATCAATCGACATCAATTTAACTGTCTGGTCGATCCGTTATCGATTATAATCCTCATTTGTACTTAATAAAACTATATTGTATTACTGTATATCTCGATCTACTTATGCACTACCTTGCATTTTATGTATGTACATACATGTCTAAGAGACTGCGCGGAAAATACAATAAGGTGAAGATAAAGAAGAAAATTATGAGGAGGGAATAAATATGGAGACTTTGGTGATGAGATTACAAAAACATAAAATAACTATGAAAGTAAAAAAAGGAATGTGTAGAAAAAAATGGAAAAAAAAGATGACAAAGAAAATAAAGACGAGAAATGAAGTGACAATAAAGATGAAGACCATAAATAAAAAGGAAATGACAATGATGATGATAATGTATATTATAGCCTACAGGTACTTATAATAATTTTACTAGCGCACTGAATATGAAAAAGGCCTAATGAATACCTTCTGCATCTGTGAAAGCGTCATGAAATAAATAGTAATTATTATTAGTACTAATATAGTGAATACATAATTTATGATAGCTTTGTGTTAACGTAGATATGTCTTTTACTAAATGTTTTTTTAATATGACATAAATCCATGCCTAGGCATTATGCAACTATGTACGAGTAATAAATATCCTCAGCGATAAAAGGATACCCTGACTCAAACCTTGCAATATCTCTTACCTCACAAGTTTTTAACATATCTCGTTTAATAAATGAAGAGAGAAATATGTAAAAGGGCCCAAGTCCCTTTGTTTTGTTAAATTACTGTTATTATGATTTCAGATCCCAAGTGCCACAAGGGACTTGCAGCAAAAGTTTCATCTCTCTTATGTTGGTCTTTGTATTCATTATTTCAATTATATTTCAAACAGGCCAAGTGCCATTAACTTGCACGACTGACTTTTTACACCTTTGTTTTAATAAATTTTTATTATGGCTCAATTTTAACATTCAGGTGTGAAATTCTTCCAACAAACTGCATCTCATTTTCAGTTATTTTAGTGAAAATTGAAATAGTTATCTTTGAGCTGTGTAACGCTTTTTGTTTCTCCTGGAAAGTATTGAATTTGGCACTTAGGTCCTTTTGCATATTTCACTTATCAAATATAAAAGGAAAGACTTACCAGTAAGTTTAATGGCTTCTTCGAAAGACGTAGTTGATTGTGTTTTTGGTTCACCATTTCGTTCGTTGGAGCAATTTAAATCTACATGAAACATAAAACATAAATAAAATCAGAACACAATGTTGAATATAGTAATAGTAGTGGTAGTAGCCTACCTAGTAGTAGTAGTAGTAGTATTATCCACGTAAACATGAAAAAGAAATAATCTATACTATAAATGCCAATTTTATCAAGCAATTATTACAATCTTGATTATGATGATAATTATTATTACTATTATTATTATTATTATTATTATTATTATTATTATTATTATTATTATTATCATTATTATGTCATTCGGGCGTCAGCCGTCATGCTGTTCGGTTGTGTGTGCGTGTAGCTCCCCGAACTGCAGTTTTATCAAAGTTTAAGTGGATATGGCGCCTAGTAAAGACATCAGTCTTGTGTGCAATATGCCTTTCTTTGGAAGGCAAAATTTCTTAAATGTGTTGGACCTTGTAGTCTACGATATTATCTCGATTGCCCGGATATTGGGGAAGCTGAATACGACATCTTTATGCAAAGTGGTAGTTCAATAAGTGCCCGAAGTGTGTAAAGCGTTGGTGTTCTTAAATCAACGCAGGAAGACAACACACCAGTGCGTTCTATTCATCCAGGTGGGAAGAAGGTGATCTCACCTTCACGTCAACTGGTATCAGATTTTATCTCCTTTAACGAACGATGCTCTTGCGGTTCAAATAGAAACAGACTAAACAATAGTGTATCTCTGATGGACATGGTTGGTGACATTTTGATTTATGTTAAGAATTTACAGAAATACTTTAATGAACTAAAAAATTCATTTCTTTTATTAAATAATAATGTGTTTCTAATGGATATGATTGGTGACATTTTGTTTTATGTTAAGAATTTACAGAAAGACTTTAATGAACTAAAAAATTAAAATTTTGCCCTAAGAGAGCAAATGTCAGAATTGTTAGCAAAGGGTTGTTGCCACTATAAATCCTATCAATATATTTCTTCAAATGGTCAACAGTCTGCACAAGCTAATGACCCCATTAGTAACAAATCTTACAGCAAGATTGTATCGGAAAACTTAGCTGATGACAATGCATTCTGGTGTCTCATCAACTAGTAAACCATTTTCTGTGACTCCTAGTATTACAATGTACAGTTTTAGACAACACGAATCATGAAATGAATGGTGCCAATGCTCCTAATGCTCCTAATCTTCCTATTGACGCCGAAAGCTTTCAATTAGTCTCTCGTAAGAAAATTGAAAAAAGAGAACCCAAAGTTGGAACCTCTTCTACGAGCAATATTGAAATGGACCCTGAGCGAATCAGAACTAAATCTCTGTTTGTTTCCGGATTTGGTGTCAAAGTTAGCTCTAAGAGTATAGTAAACTTTCTTAAAAATCAACTAGTACTCAAGTCTTACTCGATAACAAAACTCAAAACCAAATTTTAAACCTGTTCTTCCTTCCTTGTAGCTGTGGCTGAGAGGGATTTTGATTTGATAAAGAATCCTGAAGTTTGGCCTGCTGATTGCCTATTTGCGTCATTTTTTTGGGAAACTCAAACCTATTTCTCGTAAGATTAACTTGGTTTAGTCCTAGATGACAAGAAGAAGAATATAAATCCTGAGACTTAACTTTTGATTAAGAATGAATATCACTAAGAATGCAACCAGATGACCAATCCATGCCAGGAGCATTGAAATCGCCAAGAATAACAAATGTCAGAATTGTTAGCAAAGGGTTGCTGCCACTCTAAATCCTATCAATATATTTCTTCAAATGGCCAACAGTCTGCACAAGCTATTCTCAGGGAAATGCCTGTTAGTCTTATCTGCTATCACTATTAATGTGCAATTCCAATAATCATCTTGAGATTTGTTTACCAAAATCTTCGTGGACTTAATACAAAAGGTGATTAAATTTTCCAAAATATAGTGAGCAATAATGATACCATTATCTCTCTCACTATAACTATCTGTTTTTAATACAAATTTGTTTCCTAATAATTATACTGTGTTTCGTGCTGATAAGATGTTTGAAGACACCAACGAAGTAAAAGATCTTAAAAGTATTTTACACGTCGGAAATATGATTTAGAATTCACTAATGAATTCTTTTGTATTGAAATTAAAATGGCTGATGGTTGTAATCTGCTAATTGGAAATCATTATTTCCCACCCGATTCAGATCATAAACGTTTACAGCCTTATATAAATTTTATTGAAAACAATTTTGATGCCCACAACTTTAGAATTGTTATTCTTGGCGATTTCAATGCTCCTGGCATGGATTGGCCATCTGGTTGCATTCTTAATGATATTCATTCGTAATCAAAAGTTAAGTCTCAGGATTTATATTCTTCTTCTTGTCATCTAGGACTAAACTAAATTAATCTTACGAGAAATAGTAAAACTTTTCTCGATCTTGTTGTTACAAATGTCTATAATTGTTCAGTTAATCTTACTAATCATTCACTAGTTTTAGAAGATGTTCATCACCCATTTATCTGTATTTATCTGGCAGTTAATTTACCATCACAATTACAGAGACAAAATCAATTCTATTTAAATTATTCTCAAGGTGATTATCATAGCCTCTAACCCACTCATAGCAATTTGATTTGAATTATATATGAGGCGTGTAGTTACAAAATCAGATACATCACTTTTTTTTTCGAAAATGAGTTAATGTTCTATTTCATATCTTCATATCATTCTACAACTGCTATAACACTGTTATGCTCTAAAGCCAGATATATCACATGGATTTGTGTAATGAAAGAATAGTATTGGCTGCAAATCCTTGGTTCCTTGCAAATGTTTTTCCATCACACTCAAAAATTATATTTTAGTGATGTATCTGATTTTGGAACTCAACGCCTCATATAATATCTTACTGCCGATGTCAATGTTGCTACTAATTCTCTGTCTCAAAATTGTAAATGATGTTATATCTAAAGCTTTCCCTGTCACCTTTGTGAAAAAGTCGCACTATCATAAATGGTTTTCAAACAGCCTACGACAACTTATTAAGAAAAAGAACAAAGCACATATAAATTAAAAAAATATATAAATTTGATCACCACTATAAAATGCTCTCTTACTATAGAGAAGAAGAAAAGGTTTTGATTAAGTCTGATAAATTTAAATTGTTACAATCCATTGATGATAATTTTAAAAAGGAGCAAATACATTTTGGAAATATGTAGAATCTTTTCGGAAATCTAAAAACATTCCTACTGAATTTATTATTAATGATGTTCACATCGCTGATCAAAAAGTCATTGCAAATGCATTTGCTAGTCAATTTAAATCATTTCATATTAATCCTAACTTTTATTTTCTCAGTTAATCAAACATTAATTACTTTTTATCTTCACCTGTAATCTCATGTGAGGATGTCAGGAAGGCCATAAAAATACCAAACCGAATAAATCTATGGGTACGAATGGCATCCTTAATTTTATAATTAAGGGATGCTCTAAAATTCTTAACCTGTTTTTAACCTTTATTTTCAATTTGAGTTTGAAAACAAGGATATGCCTTTCTCTTTGGAAAGAAGCATCTATTATTCCTACATTTAAGAGTGGTAATAAAGCTATTATAAGCAATTATATACCTATTTCCATACTTAATAACACTTCAAAAAATTTTGAAAAAATAATTCATAAACATATTTCTTTTTACATAAAAAACAATATCAATTTAGCCCAACATGGATTTACAAAAGGGAAATCTACGACTAATAATTTAGTATCATATCTCAATCTTGCTGTGCCTATAGTTGAAACTCAGGGTCAAATTGATTCCATTTCTTTTGTCTTTAGCAAAGTGTCTGAGGTTGTTCCTCATAATATTTTATTGAGTAAATTAAATTATTTTGGTCTTTCCACTAACTGTGTGGGCTGGTTTAGAAACTACTTAAAAGATAGAAAATCCTGTGTTAGACTTCGGAATTCTTACTCTGATCCATACTTACTTAAAATGGCTTTTAAGGAACCCACAAGTTCATTGCCGCCCTCAAATAAGCCCGCCATCGGTCCCTATCCTGTGCAAGATTAATACAGTCTCTACCATCATATCCCACCTCCCTCAAATCCATTTTAATATTATCCTCCCATTTACGTCTCAGCCTCCCCAAAGGTCTTTTTCCCTCCGGCCTTGCAACTAATACTATATGCATTTCTGGATTCGTCGATACGTGCTACATGCCTTGCCAGTCTCAAACGTCTGGATTTAATATTCCTAATTATTTCAGGTGAAGAATACAATGCATGAAGTTCTACGTTGTGTAACTTTCTCCATTCTACAGCAACTCCATCTCTTTTAGCCCCAAATGTTTTACTAAGAACCTTATTCTCAAACACCCTTAATCTCTGTTCCTCTCTCAAAGTGAGAGTCCAAGTTTCACAACCATACAGAACAACCGGTAATATACTGTTTTATAAATTCTATCTTTAAGATTCTTTGACAGCAGACTAGATGACAAAAGCTTCTCAACCGAATAATAACAGGCATTTTCCATATTCATTCTGAGTTTAATTTCCTCCGGAGTGTCATTTATATTTGTTACTGTTTCTCCAAGATATTTAAATTTTTCCACTTCTTTAAAGGATAAATTTTATATATTTCCATTTCGTACAATATTCTGGTCACGAGACATAATCATGTACTTTGTCTTTTCGGGATTTACTTCCAAGTATATCTCTTTATGTGCTTCAAGTAAAATTCCCGTATTTTCCCTAATCGTTTGTGGATTTTCCCCTAACATATTCAGGTTATCAGCACAGACAAGCAGCTGATGTAACCCGTTCAATTCGAAACCCTCTCTGTTATCCTGGACTTTCCTACTGGCATACTATAGAGAAAAGTTAAGAAGTAAAGATGACACTGCATCTCCTTGCTTTAGCCCGCAGTGAATTGGAAAAGCATCCAAGAGAAACTGGCCTATACGGTCTCTGCTGTACGTTTCACTGAGGCACATTTTAATTAATCGAACTAGTTTTTTTGGGAATACCAAATTCAATAAGAACATCATATAAAACTATTCTCTTACCCGAGACTAAGCATAAGTAAAATAGATAATTAATTAAATCTCACCTGTCGCAATTTCTATGTCTGTGGCACTCATTGTGACGGAGTGCCTCGCAACGGGAAGCGCTCACATTAAGTACTGCTCCGAGAGTCGTGAAGGTCTATGTACCCTGCGTGTGCATCTGGAAGACTTTGTTCCTCACTTAGCAAACATACTATAATCTGTTACGAAAGGTGACGCAACTCGATCAAGCTGCATTTGCATATATCGTGTCCAAATGTTACGTATAAGCACCGTTAACTAATCGTCCAGAGCATCATATTTCTGTTTTCGTACAGAGATCCTAATATAGCTGATTTTTTAAAGACAGTTGTAAAATATCTTTTCTTGGATTTCCCATTTCTTTGTCTTTATGCATTATTTTTCTATAATACATTACCGTTACTGCAGCATAATGTTCTTCTGCAGGAAAGTAATCCCTTCGACAAATGTTTCACCATGAAAGCAACCATGTAGATACTCAGGTGTGTCGACACTGAGATTTCAAGTACGGTTTTTTAAGTAGGTTATTTTACGACGCTTTATCAACATCTTAGGTTATTTAGCATCTGAATGAGATGAAGGTGATACTGCTGGTGAAATGAGTCCGGGATCCAGCACCGAAAGTTACCCAGCATTTGCTCATATTGGGTTGAGGGAAACCCCCAGAAAAAACTTCAACAAGGTAACTTGTCCCGACCGGGAATCGAACCCGGGCCACTTGGATTCGCGGCCAGACGCGCTAACCGTTAATCCACAGGTGTGGACTTCAAGTATGGTGTACCGGTAATAAGAGAAAGACAGAAATTCACTTTTCGGTTTTTAAGCTTGACCAGTTATTTATAATAAATAAATGTTTAAAAAATGTAAATAAAATTAGTACGGAAGAATAAATAAGATAATATAGGCTAATATGGTCGATAACTTTGATATTCAAGGTAGGTCAAAAGTCGCTTTCCCCAATATTCTGTCTTAGATTTCATACTTGTACACCTATACAGATGCCATAACTTGAATAAATGAATATCTGGTGGTGGGTTGACAACCATGTTCGTGCGTCAACTGTTTTTCCGATGTTCAAAACAGCCCTCGTTTTGTCGAAATGCAGTTAATATGGCAAATGGATGGAGCACCACCTCATTTTGGTTTAGGAGTGAGAGGCTTCTTGAATCACCAATTCCATGAATGGATTGGCCGTCGTGCCACAACAAAATTGCCACCCAGATCATGCGATCTGACGCCATGTGATTTTTCGTTGTGGATTATCCTGAAAAATGATGTTTTTGCTCAGAAACCGCAGGATCTGCATCAGTTGCGACAGACGATCGAACATTCATTCGTGGAAATCTATTAAAATCGTGAGTTATATTCTGCCACCTATAAATCAGTGTCTAAACGTTTTGAATTGTCTATAAATAAACAGGACCTCCATTTTAAACAAAATCTGTAAAGGAATGTGTAGCCGAATGTAAATTGAATGTAATTAAATGTAAGAAGTGTTTGTGGAAAGCGACTTTTGACCCACTTTGTATTTCGTGGAATAAAACAGATAATACGGATTACGAGTAGAAGTTGAGATAAACCCACACACACTTACTCGCTAATATGGTTCTAGTGTGCTACTTCCAAATTTTAACACCAGTAAGAAATAACCCGGAAATGTGTTAACCTCAGTTTTACTTTCCTTTCTAAAGGATGCCGTGCTAATCTATTATCCTTGGTCAGGTTTGAAACCTCGAGCCTCAAGTTCAATTGCAATCTAACCACACGATACCTTCGATCTCACATGTGCTGAGGCATGTGGATGTGAGGCCAGCAGCCGTCTGGTAGGCCTTGCCTCTTCATGGGCTGTCGCGCCACGATGTTGGACAGATTTTATCGCATTATTTCTGTTTCCCTGCATTTCTTATTCCACCATTGATTCATATCATTACCATCATTATAGTCATCATAAATTGTTCTTTTAAAGTGAAAGGGACGTTTCACGAAGAATTACCAACTATTATCCCGATTAAAGTAAATTGTTAATAGGGTAAACTGGGGTCTGTTGGACAGTCGGGCATGTTGGACACTCCGTACTTTAACGTGTTACCACGCCACTTGTGGGCACCACATTCTGCTAGAAGTCAATTACGGAAGTAGCCCCACTCGTGGCTACTTCCGTCATTGACTTCTAGCTGAATGTGGTGCCCACAAGTAGCGTGGTAACACGTTAAAGTACGGAGTGTCCAACATGCCCGACTGTCCAACAGACCCTAGTTTACCCTATAAGTAGTCCATCAGTTCGATTAATTAAAATGTATCTCAGTGAAACGTACAGCAGAGTACAAATAGGGCAGTTTTTGTAGCATGCTTTTCCAATTCACTGAGGACTAAAGCAAAGAGTTGCACTATCACTTTTATCTTTTAACTCAGCTCTAGAATATGCCATTAGGAAAGTCCAGGATAACAGAGAGAATTTGGAATTGAACGGGTTACATCAGCTGCTTGTCTATGTGGATGACGTGAGTATGTTAGGACAAAATCAACAAACTGTTTGGGAAAACACGGGAATTATACATGAAGCAAGTAAAGCGATAGGTTTGGAAGTAAATCCCGAAAAGACAAAGTACATGATTATGTCTCGTCACCAGAATATTGTACTAAATGGAACTATAAAAATTGAAGATTTATCCTTTGAAGAGGTGGAAAAATTCAAATATCTTGGAGCAACGGTAACAAATATAAATGACACTCCGGAGGAAATTAAACACAAAATAAACATGGAAATGTCTGTTATTATTCGGTTGTGAAGCTTTTGTCATCCAGTCTGCTCTCAAAAAAGTTGAAATTTAGAATTTAAAAAACACTTATATTACCGGTTGTTCTGTATGGTTGTGAAACTTGGACTCTCACTATGAGAGAGGAACAGAGGCTAAGAGTATTTGAGAATAAAGTGCTTAGGAAAATATTTGGAGCTAAGAGGAATGAAGTTACAGGAGAATGGAGAAAGTTATGCAACGCAAAACTGCAAGCATTGTATCCTTCGCCTGACATAATTTTATTGGGGACATTAAATCCCGACGTCTGAGATAGGCAGGGCATGTAGCACGTATGGGCGAATCCAGAAATGCATGTAGAGTGATAGTTGGGAGTTCGGAGGGAAAATGATCCTTTGGAGAGGTCGAGACGTAGACGGGAGAATAATATTAAAATGGATTTGAGGGAGGTGGAATATGATGGTAGAGACTGGATTAATCTTGCTCAGTATAGGAACCGATGGCGGGCTTATGTGAGGACTGCAATGAATCTCTGGGTTCTCTAAAAGTCATAAGTAAGTAAGTAAGTAAGTTCATAAGTATTAATGAATAAAGCAAAATGTTAATTTATGGTGTATATATACACCCAAAAAAAAAAAACAGAAAAAATGAGAACAATTAGAATTTTCAAAATTCAACTATTTTAATAGAGAAGTTTCTCCACTTTAATTTGATATAAGAATGTTCGATTTATGCCTTATGGTTTTTCAGATAAGTCCCAATTTCCAAAATTCTGCGTCATCACCCACGGTCACTTCTACGAAGATCACTCCAAAAGTAATGTACAACATTTTTTTATTCTAAACCTTTGCAATTTATGGAGGTCATAGATACATCCTTCCCCCTTGTATTCAAATTTAATTTAAGTCGTTCCCGTGATTGGCGCCATGATGGCACTTCTTCAAGATGGCTGCTGTATTTGACATTCATCTCCTGCGCTGTGAGAACGAGACAGTGGGAAACATTCACAAGAGTTTGAAAAAAGGTGTATGGAGATGCAGCTGTCGATCATAATATGATTAGTCGGTGGGCAAGCAGATTATCTTGTGAATGAGACCACGCCAATATTCGGGACACTCCTTGCAGTGGAAGACCCTGCACTGCACGAAGACCTGACAACGTGCAGCACTTTAACAACATGGCTGTGGTTGACAAACGCGTAACAGTGAAAGAATTGTCACTCCAAGTTGGAATAGAAGAAGCAATTGTGTGCAGAGTATTGAAACAGTTGGGGTTAAAAAAGGTTTGTGCCAGGTGGGTTCCGAGGATGTTAACAGAAGCCCACAAAGAAACCGGAAAAACAGTGTGCAGCGAACTTTTGGACCAGTATGAGAATTGTGGAGATGAATTTCTTGGAAGAATTGTGACGGGATACGAAACATGGCTCCACGATTTTGATCGGAGATAAAAAGGCAGACAATAGAGTGACATCATGCAAATTCACCGAAGAAAAGAAATTCAAAACTGCGCCTTTGACAGGAAATGTTATGGCTGCTATGTTTTTCGATTCAGAAGGACTCTTGCTTGTGGACATTATCCCACACGGAGCCACAATTAATTCTGATGCATATGTTACAACTCTCAAGAAACTTCAAGCTCGACTGAGTCGTGTTCGACCACATCGGGAGAAGCAGAATGTTCTGCTATTGTACGACAACGCATGACAACATGTCAGTCACAAGACCACAGACCAGATCAGAAAACTTGGATGGACAACGCTGAAACATCCGCTTTACAGTCCTGATCTGGCACCATGTGATTACCATCGCTTTGGTAAACTGAAGGAACGAGGTTTGAAGATGATGAATCCCTCGTGCACGCTACTAAAGAGTGGCTCAGACGTGTTGGTCCAGACTTTTATCGTGCATGTATACAGGCCCTCATTCCAAGGTGGCGTAAGGCAGTTGAAAGATGCGGGGATTATGTGAAAAAGTGACGCATTGTTCCTGAAGGATGTATCTACATTCTATGAAAATAGCAAAGCTTTAGGATAAAAATGTAATTTTTAAATAAATATTGTGTATTACTTTTGGAGTGATTCTCGTAGCAGTCAATCCCCTCGTCCAGCATTGCTTGTAAAATAAACTTATTTCTAGTCTCAAAATAGATGCATAGATATCAGGGCATGATCATTAGATTGAAAACACTTTTTTACATAATAAAGTAATTTATAACCTTTTATTGTTAGTCATAAAACTGTAAATTTGTGTGTGATGTTGTACGTCATTTTAATAAGAGTCCAAAAGTAGAAATAAAATTCTGAGGAGGATGGGCATAAACCCTGGGACGAACACCATCGCAGGATTTATTGCATCAATGGAAAATAAGGACAAAAATTCCAAAAAAAAAAAAAAAAACATTCAACACCTGAAGTTAAAACAAGGAGGAGGTATTTGAGAGGCAGAAAGAAGCTGAAACTGGACCGACATGAAGCTTCTTAAAGGGTGACATATGATGATGGAGTCTTCTAGGTCCTGAAAGTTTGTGGCTCATTTCCTGTAAATAGTAATTTTAGAATATTTAATTCTTTTAAACGTGATATTTCAGCCAAATATGGTGATACCAAGAAGATATTAGTGTCATTTTGAAGCTTGAAATATTCTCTAGTGCCTGACAATGAGCAAAATAACATTAATGTAGTTAATAATTATCTATGGATTTTTTACATGATTTATGCAACATAAAATATTAGTATAAGTTGCATATATGATAATATTTAATTAATATAAATAAAAATAAAAAATAGCTCTATGTCAGGCACTAAAGAATAGTTTTAGCTATGAAACAATGAAAAAACTGTGGCTCTATCTTAAAAACTGCATGAGCTATCATGTTTCAAGTTGTATGTCAAAATGATAAACAAAATAATTGTATAAACAATTTAGACATAATTTCAAGGGATCTGTTCACTTCATTCTCTTTCTGGTACCATTCTAAATTGTATAAAAATTTTACAGAGCAAAATTATGCAAAACAAAATTTTTTTTATGTAAAGGTGTACATATACCTTAATTAGCGAAAGAATGGTCGGCCACGATTCGGTTTCGAATTTCGGCTAGATCGGGCGTGTTTGTCCGTTGTCAATTTAATAGTCTAGCCTATATTGTGTTAGAAACTAACTTCTTGCCGACTCATCATCATGGAAGTTCGACCGTTTGCTCCAGTAGCTTAGGTGCAAAAATCCAAGATATTGCCTTAAAAATTCGCTAGAAATATAGTTCATTTGCATGCAAGAGAAACTAAAAATAGAAATCTATATGTAGAGTAAATAGAGCTGAAAGAAGATGAACTTGTACACTATTGCCCAACGTGAATTTTAAGTCTATACGAAGAACACCGTTTTCAAAGAAGTGGTTGTCTTGAAGTAAATATTCTGAAGATCCTATTGCTGATCTGTAGTAATTGGCCCTGTTGTATGTCGCGCAGTTCGATAAGTCTAACCAAAAGGTCTGGGTCTCAATTTCTCGAAAATGGTTTGAGATTTGAGGTCAGAAGCGCGGTTGTGAGGCTTTTTTGTTCCGAATGCAGGAATTCTCGTACAATTATTATTTCACCATTGCTTCATTATAGTCACAGTTACTTCATATACTCTGCATAGTGTACTGAATTTCAAGATTTATTAAGTATAGAATTTGACGTCTTTATTTCTAAGATTTTCATATACGTTGTATAGCCACCGCTAGAGCACTAGACTTATATTCCTGTCGACCCAGGTTTGATCCTCGACGTATTCCTAACCGCGATTTATAACTTGTGTTGGGCAAGCCCGCGATCCAGATAACACAAAGATTTTCCTCGGGAGCTACGGTTCCTCTGTGACATTCCAACAAATCTTCATCATCATCATCATCATCTCATCGCGGGTATAGACCAGCATCCTATGGTGCACCCTGGGTAACGACTCTGTCGGTAAATTGATCTACACAACTATAGCTCGCGCAAGGAGCGATTACCGAAAAGCAATGGTGGCGTTGCTGTCTGTTTTGACGTGTGTATGTAGGCACAGGGGAGAGAGGTGCGGGCCGATGGAAGTACTGTCTCTTCCAAGAAGATGAACAAATGAGGACATCGCTGTGGAAATAAAAAACGTAGCAAGAAAATTCGAAGCTAATTAAACGCGCAACATATGTTTACAAATGAAATAATAATACCGTGCGATACAAGACAAGTATTCACATGCAATGGAACAAACTAAAGTCGTAATGTAACTATCACAACGCAAGACTGATTCTATCGATGTCATTTCTCTTCCGACTGTATTCTTGAATATCATTCAAGCTATCTCGTGACCTTTCCTATCGCCCGCTCTTCCTTATCCCAGTGTTTCATTCGCATTCCTTCCGTCGGTATTCCCTGCTTGCGAGACCTATGTCTTCATATGGGCGAATGGCGAACAGTGAAGCACCTGCCATTAGTAACAAAAAAAAAAAAGCATACGTTATATATGATGTTAAAATCCATTATATTAATTAAAAGTGACGTAAGGAAAGAGCAGAATGCAGCTATATTAATCGATATTGTGATTATAAATTAAGATGATAGCTAATTTGAATAACTATACCACCGAGGACTACGGGTTAGAATATAATATATGGCAGAGTATGTTATGATAGCATTTGATAATTGGATAACATTTGGCTGAATGGTTTAGAGTAGGAAGAGAATGAATGATATGAAATAAATAGAACAGTGTAACTCACGTAACCGTACCGGGACAGACTGACAATAATGATGCTTATTTCATGTTATAAAAACAAATTTTTAAAACATTTAAAAATCTACAGGCTAAAACAGACGTCTCGAAAAGCGTACTCGCGAGTAAGCCCCTGAACGGAACCGAAGCCAGTACGTAATGAGCGCGCTCCGCCTCACCCATCCCACCTGTACTACACTCAACGTTTATGCGTAAACGAAGAGCAGTGGCGGACTGCCATTATCATTGTGTTGGTCGGAGTGTTCCACCGTTTCACAATGTCTTCTAATCATGGACGTAGTACATTCAAGGATGAATAGGAAGAGAAACGTTTTTGTGTTAGTGGTGGGGAGAATGTGAAATGCTTAATTTGTTCGAAAATTGTTAAGTGTGTGGTAAAATTGAACATGCGACGACAATACTCGACTCTTCACAAAGAATATCATACAATTACAAATATGCTGGACATGTGAAAATAATTTATTTTGGGGCTATCTTTATAACTGTTGGTTATACATAATAATCAGTATATTACAATACGTTTACACTCAGTTCCGTATTACACATATATAGTTTTTCATTTAATTTTAGGTGAAATGCGTAGACCTACAAATATTTTGATAAATAAGAAACAAGAAAATACAAACAAAAATCACACACGTTTCCTCAGTATTAAAGAAAAAAAGCTTCTTGCTAGCTATGTTCTAGCCTAGAATATTGGGAAATCAATGAAGCCCTTTACAGAAGCATCATTTGTAAAATCGTGCATACAGGACGTTACTAAAATACTGTGTCCAGAACAAAGTCAAAGTTTAAGAAAATTAAATTGTTTCCAATTACAGTTCAGAGAAGGAATTTCAAGATTGTAAATGTAATTGAATCTGAAGCAGAAACCACAATTAACTAGTTTGTAGCTTACTCACTTGCATTGGACGAAAGCACAGATAGAAATGACAAAGTTCACGTAGTCATTTTAATCCGAGGAGTTAATGAACATTTTACTGTGTCTGAATGTCTTCTAGATGTAATTACAAAATACAACTGGAGAAGATCTTTTCCATGCACTGAAAGGCACCATAGAACAGAAGAGGTTGAATTTGCAATGGCTTGTGTCAATAGCAACAGACGGGGCTGCAGCTTCATAGTATGTCAAAATAATATACAAACGTATGATTTTCTATTCTTTTGATGTTATTATTTGTAAACATAAGCAGACCGTTGCCGCGATCCCCCACTGATCGCTCCCATCTGTTGAGGTATGAGTCTCTCCCCCTTCTTGAGCCTTACAGCACACTGTGTTCGGCGGGCAGCATCGAGAGCACGAATGACGATACGATTTTTGGAGATCTCTGGGCTAAAATAAAAATACGATATGCTTATTTTACGTTAAACGAACAAAATTGAAAACATTATTTTTGAACTCTTTCGATTTAAGTTGAATAAAATATTCGGTGAATACAGACAATAGAGAAAGCTTATTTTACGTTATATAAATCCACTTAATTATTTAAAAAAACTCCATTTGTCGTGCTGCAAGCATTTTCTTCCGGCAATTAAAAATAATTATCTCATAATTCAAATTTCAAAGTGGTAATCAGTAAACTTACATAAAAGAAATCAAATTTCCCGAGCTGTCTTTAAAAGCAATAAGTGTGTGTTCTGTTTACATGTCTCGTTTCCTCACTTGTCGTCTCGAACACTCCAGCTGTTCAGGGTATCTGGGTCTACGCATAGCTATCTGCCTCTTTGCAGGTAATAACCTTCACAGCGTAGTCAGAGTGCATTGTGTTTTAAAATTCCTTTGCAGAACAAAAAAATTGCATTTGTTCGGATCAAATTTCTGCACATTTAAAGGACAAAACTAAAATTCTTTCAATCGTTTATTATCATAATAGGTACATTGCTCTTTTAAATTGACTAAGCATATTGGAAATTCAATAGCTTTCTCAAAATACGCAATGAAATGTTTCTTAAAAATTCTGTTCTCGAAAGGAAGCAAAAAACGAGAAAGATTTTATTAAACCTTTTTTGTTTGAAATATCTCAAAGAATAGCCCCTTGAAAAATGACATTACTTACGGTTCACTCTGTATAGCGTCAACATCTGCAAGTCAGCCCTGCCCTGCTGGTGCCATGCATTATCTTAGTAGTTCTTTGCTGCCCCTCTTATGTTACCTAATAGACAATATTTCTTTTGATCTCTCTCCCTTCAAAATTTCCTAAGCTCCTCCAGTGTAACCGTAAATAGCATGGAAGTCACATATGTAGTTTCTTATCTATTACCCATTGAGCGCCTTGAAGGACGCGAGCTCGTGTATCATTTAATGTATTATCCCCTCCTTGTCCTTACTGAAACTGAATCCGTCGAATATTTAAGGTAAAACAGGTTGGAATAGGATACAACAAAGTATAACTTGGTAGATTATGTTATCGCAGAGCCGTAGAGTGGAGTGGGATAGAATAACATGAAAGAGAATATGATAAGGATGCGATGAGATAAACTAAGTGCATTAGGATAGGATAGGATAGGATAGGATAGGATAGGATAGGATAGGATAGGGATTGATGAGTGGATGGATGGATAGATGGATGGATGAATCGATGGGTTTATACTGTAAATGACTCGATAGATGTTAGATTTATAAATGGATGAATTTATGGATAGATTTGTAGATGAGTATATATATATATATATATATATATATATATATATATATATATATAACTTAAATATCATCGTTGTTCCTGGAATAGCTCCTATGTGACATATTTATCGATTTTCAGATTTTTGCTCTATTAAATACCTTAAATAGACATACAGCAAATAATAAAATCTCCTATAATTATATTATTTCTTTGTTTCGAAAATGTAAGAATTCATAGTGTCCAATGTACGGCTGCCATAGGATGAATAAATGTGTTTTTCCTTCCTACTGAAAATGTTTATATTTTGCACATAGGAGTTATTGCAGGAACAACGACTATATATATATATATATATATATATATATATATATATATATATATATATATATAGTTTAATATGTGGGTATATTCATTACGTAAGACTTGCAAATAACAATGCTATTACGTTGTTATTCGGCACAGGCTGGCACATCTTGATGAATAGGCCTACTCATGTTCGTTATCAGTGTTATCACATTCTAAATGCTTCCGCTGATCCACCAGCACACAATGATGTTGCATATGTTGTAACCTCCTGATTTTTTCTGAAGAAACCGTTAAAATGATTTCTGAATTTTGATGGCTCATTACTGTCTAAAATTATAATTTATGGACACACTATAAATTCAAGTCCCGGTGAATTCAGAATTAAATTTCTATTCGAAGTAGACGATAAAGCTGCAGAACTTCTGTCAATACTTCGGCTTTCTCTATCACGATACCACCAATTCTCCTGTCTTAGCCTTCGTCTCCACTTTATTTTCTTATCCTTGATGTTGTTACTACCAATAGTAGGCCTTCATTAACCTGAAAGAGGATGGTGAACCCCCAATGCTACATCAATCACACGTCCATACACTGATCCCGGTTAGGCTCATTCTCACCCACCTCAGTTGATTGTGCTAAGGATTGTTGCATATGCAGGTTTCATGTAGGCAACTGCATATTTTCCTATTTGCATGACGGAAACTAATAATTGAAAAAACGCATGAATATTAGAATGGAATGGAGATTGCTTGGAATAAGGCATAGAGAAACTGGAGAACCCCAAGAAAAACCCGAACAGCAATCTTGTCCTCCACAAGCTTCAATATAGAATTTTAAATATAGCTTTACATTCACAGCAGGACGTGTTCACGCTACTCAAGTCTCTCAACGGAAATCTGTAAACGAAATAGTGCGTGTTAATATGAAAATAGAAACCATCATGTTAGGTCTCCAAATGTGTATTTCTTTTTATTTTTTCTTGTATATTTAAAATGTTGACACAATTTTCAAATAAGAAATACTGGGTGTTCAGTTCAAAATGTGTCTTGGCTCGCTGTATGCCGTCATGTGGCTAGCTGACGAGCCTAGAGAATTCAATCTTCCTACACTTCCGCAGCTCAGGTGTATAATCTAAGAGGCAGAGAAGTTGGCTAGCAAGTACGGCGTTCATTCTGAAGAGTACGTGCCGATACGTACGGTAACGCCGGTAGTGGCAGGAATGTGAACTGTTTGGAAATACGTACTGTCGGGATATGGGGAGAGGGTAAGACGATTACTTACGTATTTGTTGACATTAACTTCGACGGTCAACATGGACACGGAGCATTTGATTTGTGTTGTGGAATGTTACCGTACGCAACCGATGATAACAAATACCCTGCGTACGACTTGCCGGCGCAAAACACAGTTCGAAAGAGGTTATGGTAGCACACAGACCGTACAGACCGCCATCTGTTGCTACGACGTTCAAGTTATACCGTACACGTTCTCAAGTTCAGATTGAAGAACGCCTTAAATAATAGGCAACTTCTCTAACATATAAGCTGAAACTCGCTTCAAATCGGTGACCCAACAACAGTGACGTCATGACACACTTTGAAATGAACACCCAGTATACTGTTCAGAGTTGCTGAGTCTGTGTTCTATAGGCCAGTCATGTCAACTGATGCCCATAGGCGCAAGCGCGTGCTTTAGAGCTCAGAAGAGCCTGAGCGCTTTACCACAGTCTATTATATACAACTTGAGTTGTGAGGGTGCTAGAAACAATAGACTGTGCCGGTAATATTTCGCATTGTCTGTAATGAGGTGATATTAGCTATCCTAGTGGTTAGCAGCTATCTATGGATGCATATTTACTACGTATTGAGCTTCGTGACTGTATATAGGCCTACTAGACTGTGGCCTTACAGCGAAAAGGAAAGAGACAGACGAAAGAGGTAATATACAGTATACCGTTTGGTCGAGATAAATAGAGGGATGGCCAGCACTGATTCAATGGATAAAGGGAAGAGAACTTATCAAAACTGTAATCATATTAATTTTTAGATTTGTCTGAGAAGCATAAGTGCATTATAAGAATGTACATTTTAAGTAAAGATTAATTTTGATCCTACAGAATATATATGTTATCATGTAAGTTTTAATTTTAATGCTGAATTTTCACAAGTTTGCTTATTTATTCAAAAGGAATATTTTCTCAACTTTTTTTTTTTTTTACAGAAAAGCGATATTTTCAGATATGTTTTCGTAAATGTAATATACCGTAAATACTTATTACTGAAGATGGTGTATTGACATTTTTTTAAAATATTCGCATGGAAAATGTTTGTAAGGAAATGAATTAACAAAGCAACTACTGTTACATCATTAACAAAAGATATGTGTCCATGTGTTGTAAGAACGTCAGCTCTATACCTTCAGCAGATTTCGAGAAAATAATTTAATATTCTGATGAAAGGAAGTTGCGTACCAATATCATCTTAAAAGCATAATGCGATAAGAATTATGTTATGTAATACAGTATTACAGTTAAAACATATACAGTAAGTAGGTAACTTTGCTTTGTACTGTAATAGGCCTATTGCTTTCATTAGTTTATTGATTACTTTTATAAGGCTAAAGATACTATCAATAACAATTCCAACTTATCATGTCATACTCAATTTTTTTGGGGGATATCAATTTTTTTATGAATGATGTCTTTCATTCATTTAGTACTTTATACTTGTACTACTATGGAATTATTTGTGTGAATATTCCTTCTTAATTTTTATTATGATTTTTATTATGTTATTAACGTTTAAAACACAACTGCAATATTAAGAAACTGGTGTTAGTAGGCCTACTTTTGTTTTGCAGACAATGATAATATTAAACAGAAAGAAGCCATATAAAAATAACAACATAAAATTTCACGTTCCATTTGAAGTTTGTACACCACTGTTTCTTAACCCAATAGGATGCTTATTCAAATACATAATCCTTCCTCCTTTCATACCTAGCGCTTGATGCCCGCGTACGACCTCAAGGTTAGAAAAATGCGCTTGCTTTGACATCACTGCTATAGACCTTTATCTTGGGTGTTAGTTGACTTTGTAGAAGTATGCATTGGAATGCCTGAGGTATCGAAATCTGTTCCTTTCTTACTTAGAGCTTCTGCATCTGAATGTCTTGGGCATTGTGAAGATTATATTTTGCTGCTAATATGTTAATTTGATTGGCTATTAACTTCAAAAATATACGTTAGCTAAAGCAAGGAACATTTTGGATTTGTAAATAACAGTTATTTTTGAAACTGACTTACATTTTTATTATTGAACTAAGGACAATCTAGTTTATCACTACACGTATTACTATTATTATTATTATTATTATTATTATTATTATTATTATTATTATTATTATTATTTTATTTACTTACAACTTACTTATAAGGAACCCGAAGGTTCATTGCCGCCCTCACCTACAGTAAGTCCGCCATCGGTCCCTATCCTGAGCAAGAATAATTCAGTCTCTACCGTCATATCCCACCTCCCTTAAATCCATTTTTATATTATCTTCTCATCTATATTTTATATTATCTTCTCATCTACATCTCGGCCTCCTAAAAGGTCTTTTCCCTCCGGCCTTCCAACTAACAATCTATATGCATTTCTGAATTTGCCCATATGTCCTACATGCTCTGCCCATCTCAAACGTCTAGATTTAATAATCCTAATTATGTCAGGTAAGGAATACAATGCGTGCAGTTCTGTGTTGTGTAACTTTCTCCATTCTCCTGTAACTTCATTCCTCTTGGCCCCAAATATTTTCCTAAGCACCCTTATTCTCGAACACCCTTAACCTCTGTTCCTCTCTCAAATTAAGAGATCATTAGATATTATTATTATTATTATTATTATTATTATTATTATTATTATTATTTTTTTTTTTAACCAATGCCAACAGGTTGTCTTTTTGACATTTCAGGTCTTATTATTATTATTATTATTATTATTATTATTATTATTATTATTATTATTACGAAAACTACTGTACTCTAGGTTCCGCGCCGTGGTGTCGTGGTCTAAGGCATCACCTCTAGGACTCGCGTTACGAAATAGTCCGAGTCCTTATAGGGGAAGAAATTTCATTATTAAATTTTGGCCAGTGTATGGGACCGGTGCCCAGCCAACATCGTGATACACTTGAGAAGCTATGATAAGTAGCGAAATCCGATTATGAAACCCATCTATAATGGCTGGGGGGATCATCGTACTAACCATACGATACCTCCATTCTGGTTGAATGACCATCAATCTCTGCTTGACGTGAGGCCAGCAGCCGGCTAGTAGCGCCACACCTATTGTACAAAACTCCTGAAAGTTATTTTCTTCGGAATATGTATGATAAGAACTTTCTTGTGTTAAATTTTAACATACCTTGTTAACATGTTCGACCTATTTTCGGTCATCTTCGGAACTGGTCGTTGTTGGTCTTGGCGCCTCTTGTTTCCTGTGTGGGTATAGAGTCAAAGAGTGTATGCGTTTTGAAATTGAGTTGTGTGTTGTTATTTTCCTCCCTGTATTGCTAGATTTCTTCTTCTTTCTGTATCCTGTGTTTGTGTTTCCATTCTTTTGCTCTCATATTGTTTTCCTTATAATAAACAGTATACTTTTCTTCTATTTTTCATCTTCTGCTGCTTCTTTCTCCTCTGACTAGGTTTTTCTTCTTTTAGTCTCCTATCATTATTTTTCTTTGTTTCTTACAAGACTGTTTTTCTTATTTTCCCTTTCTATAATGATTATCTTTATTATAATATTCCTCTTCTATTGCAGCTCTTCTTCTTATTTTCATCCCCTACAACTATTTTACTTCTATCATGTTTCTAACGTATTTCTTCTCCTTTTATTCTCCCTTTTTTCTTTTACTATTGTTTATCCTTATTTAATTTTCCACTGTTGATTTTCTTATAATTTCCTTCTCATGCATCATGTTCGCTTTTACTTTTCTTCTTCTACTATTTTCTCTTTTCTTCCTCTATTTGCTGCCTTTTTAATACATCTAGTTCCATTTCTCGTTTTCTTCACTATTCTTTATTTAGGCTACTTTTGTTTAAATTTTCTTTTACTTTTTTTTCTTCAGTTTATCTCTCATTCTTTACTGCACCGTTATGTCTTAAAGTCTTTCATTATCTGCATTGTGTGATGGTACCTTCTTCATGGAGCGCTCACTTAGAAAGCCAAAGCTTCCCATCCCCCTTTTTAAGGTGAATGGACACGGAGGCTTATACCTTAGTTCAAAATTTATTGCGCTTACTATTTCTTTTTTAGGCATGATTATTTAAGTCCGTAGGGTTACATTCCTGTAAGTGTCTTGATTCGCTATTTGGTTCCATCTGTCGATTCAGCAACATAAAAAAGATCCGCGCTTAACGCCTTTCTATTCCTCTGAGAGTTCCGCAACCTCATCAGAACAATATCGTCTGTGTGCAAGTAAACGGTAATACACCCTGTTGCATTCTGTATTGACCTGAAACTATTGGATTATGATAGATAATATTTAAATTAATTATGACGAAATGAGCCCGAGGCTGCAATCGTAGAGTTAGTCACGTGGGAGGTTATGCGGTTCAGTAGTTTCCCCTTAGTAAGAATAAAAGAAATGGAAAAATTCAAATATCTTGGAGCAACAGTAACAAATATAAATGACACTCGGAAGGAAATTAAACGCAGAATAAATATGGGAAATGCCTGTTATTATTCGGATGAGAAGTTTTTGTCATCCAGTCTGCTCTCAAAAAAGCTTAAAGTTATTATTTATAAAATAATAATATTATCGGTTGTTCTCTATGGTTGTGAAACTTGGACCTCACTTTGAGGGAGAAACAGAAGAGTGCTCGAGAATAAGGTGCTTACGAAAATAATTGGGGATAAGAGGGATGAAGTTACAGGAGAATGGAGACAGTTACACAACGCAGAACTGCACGCATTGTATTCTTCACCTCACATAATTAGCAACAGTAAATCCAGACGTAGGGGCATGTAGCATGTATGGGTGAATCCAGAAATGTATATAGGGTACAATAGAGTGTTAATTGGAAGGCCGGAGGGAAAAAGACCTTTAGGGAGGCCGAGACGTAGATGGGAGAATAATATAAAAATGTATTTGAGGGAGGTGGGATGAGGTAAGCAACAAATCGATTCATTAAACTTCAAACGCATTTTACGAGAAAGTGGAGTTTGGCGCATACGTCATTGATATTCCAAACGCGTCGATTGTAGAGACTGGATTGGTCTTGCTCAGAATAGAATGAATGAATGAATGAATGAATGAATGAATGAATGAATGAATGAATGAATGAATGAATGAATGAATGAATGAATGAATGAAGTGCATTTATTGATACACAATTATACAAACTCATGTACACAAGATCCTTCGCACGAGCCTGTACGGCTATTCGTGTTATAGCTATGCACAGTTTGAATCTTGAAAGAAAACAAAAATAATACTAGTAGGAATAAAATGGTAAAAGAACAATTATTATTATTATTATTATTATTATTACTATTATTATTACTGTTATCATTAATTATCACATTTTCAACTAATCTAATTTCATACCAAATTTCACAAAAATAATAAAAAATAATACATATAAAATAAATGTAAGATATGAAAGAAAAAACAGTGAAACATATATATATATATAAACAATTCAATTCCTTATTGAAACTGCAATAAATAATAAAAATAATAAATATATATGTAAGACATAGAAAAACATATCTTACGCACGCAATAAAAACAAATAGAAAAAAACACACACAATACATACAAAAAGAACATTATCCCCTAATTACCTTATTCGCTCATTGTTAATACTACTAATTATAACACTAATAAATAACTCTTCCTCTTATGTCCTCGGCACCTCCCCCTCGGCCAGTTCCACCCTCAGCTGTCGAACTTTTTCCAGAAATTTTCCCACACTCTCAGAGAATTTAGCGTTATGTAATATATCGTATGTTGCCAAGTGCCCCCTGGTAGATGTAATGAAGGACTCTGGTAGGAATCGTTTTCTCAGAGCTTCTGTGGCTTCACACTCCGACAAAATATGATGTGATGTCTCTTCTCTACCGCAAAGAGGACATATTCTCGCCCCCTCTTCGTTGACGATTTTAAGTGCCCTCCAAGCTCCTAGACGAAACCAGGCTAAGCCCAACCTACCCTCTCTGCTTCCTCTATAGAGGTATAACTCGGTTCCCCAATTTGTTTTGATCATTTATTGGATCTCCAGAGCAACCTTATCCCTACATTCCTATTCTGTTTTTGCCTGTCTATATCCTTCAGGCGTTTTTTGACTTTCCGCCAGATATTCCCCTTGTTCCTGCAATCTTCCCCGATTATAAATCCCATGCCTATTTCCTACAACCCTCTGCGTGATCTACCTGCCCAGGTTACTTGGTCTCTCCTCTCGAGTTGCTCTCTATAACATACCGCTCTAATAAGAGACTGATCTCCATGCACAGTCCTCAGGTAGTACTTTAAAACTTTTACCTTGCAGTCTACTGAATCTCTCTATGGCGCCCGAATTCTCTTAGGATTCCTCTGTTAGCCGGCCCCCTCTCCACCCCCGCTATCCGTTTTAAAAAGTCACTTTGTACCTGATTAAGTTTTTTCGATCGTCCCCAATCCCAAATTTCTGCCCCATACGTAATTGTAGATCTAACTACCGCGTTATGTACTTTATCTAGGACTTTTTTACGTATCTTCAGCGTTTCCATCGCTTTTATCAGTGCCCTGTGTTTTGTAGTGTCTATATGTTTCTTCCATTTTCCGTTCATAGTCATTGTTACCCCTAAGTAAACAAAAATTCTCACGTTTGCTCAGAATAGGGACCGATGGCGGGCTTATGTGAGGGCGGCAATGAACCTCCGGATTCCTTAAAAGCGATAAGTAAGTAAATAAGTAAGTAAGAATAAGTATGAAGTCTGAGAACAAGAGTAACTGGAGAACATCTTTTCCAATGTCTATGTCCATTGCATTTCTGCTTAGACAAACCCACCGAGATTTATGGAACAAAATCAATTTACTCGTATTAGTGAAAGGAGTGAAGGAACTTTACAATAATTAGGGAAGATCTGTAACAAAAATCACCCTACATTCATGATTATTGACTTGTGTCATGGACATCGAAAATAAACTATAGAGATCGCCATCAATGGAAAGTGACTCGAGTAACCTTAGCAACGGTTTGTTTATAACTCACAGTTCCTGGTATGTGCCCAATTGAAATATCACAACCTCACGCAATGCCGCGCAACACATACATAGAAGGCTTTTGGTTGGGAACGAACAAAGTCGAAGTTTTATCTCACAAAAAAATAATTATGACGTACAGCATGTAAGCCTATGACAAGCCGGCTTAATCCGTAGCAGATTTGTGTACGTGTGCGATGACATAGCCTACTTCCCTATACAAGTCAGGATAATTGCATATGAAATCAAAGAAATTGATTATTTTATGGATTATTTACCACTAATTCCATGTAGAAGTACATAGTTAGCCATGACATACGCAAAGAAAGGTTAAAGAGCAACTTTGACGGTGTCATAGTTGTAGCTTGTAATCGTGCAAAGGCATAAATATTAGATTGAGTTCTGTTAGGTTATGGCCTGGTATAGAATCCTCAACATCCATCTAGTAAAGGTAGATGAAAAGTATATACAGTTGAATGAGTGGGTTATGTAGACAGCCAGATAAACACGTTAACCGCATTGGTAGCTTAGTTGGCAGAGCACTGACAACTGCGGACCTGAGTTTATACCTTGACGATGGCGGAGTTGTATTTGTGATGGACAAAGCCAAAGTTGTAGGAGTATCTCTCGACGTTTTCCCGTTTTTCCCTCGTCATTTCACAAATACTCGCCACAATTCCCTTTTCATTATCATATCAGTCTCGAAAAATAGGCCACCACTTATGTTTTGTGTCGCCAAATCGATCGTTTAATATGGCGGCTGTTCCTCGCTGTTTGTCCAAAATCTCGTAGATGACAGTAGTATTAGTGGTGGTGGCGGTGGTTTCCAGATGACTCATATGTATGATGTATGAGGTACGGCAGACCACCACCAGAGGTATGGTATACAAATTTTATGACTAAAGAGGAACGCGTGATGTGACGGATGTTGGGCAGCACAATCAGCACGCAACTCATTCCGTCACGAATGCATAATAAGTCTATTTTGTATCTAGTCCATAGGGAATCAAGTCTTCAATTCACTACCTGGGTTCCTTTCCTGACCAGGTTATGATGGAATTTGCAATGGACAAAACAGATATTTCACAGGGATTTTGTCAGGATGCTCCCGTTTCCTTTTATCATTCCACCAACACTTCATTTTCTCCCTCATTTCACCTACGAACTGCAAAAAAAAAAAAAAAAAAAAAAAAAAATAGGCTGAGGTGAAGTCTTGAGGGTAGTCAGAGTTTCCGACTTTTCTATAGGAATGTTTGCAGCTCCGGGCCGTTGGGCTTATCTGTACTCGTTTGCGGATAGGACTTGGCTCTGCGAGGGCTTAGGCAGGATCGGTCGGATTCACGGATGCCATTCAGACCACTAGTCGGACTTGGACAATCAGCAGGTAGGAACGTATAGGGCATACAATGGGCCAAAACAAGCAATGGTTCGTCACTGGTCCGACCCTCGAAATACCAAGCCAAGCAAGATTAGGGATGCTCCAGGTAAATACGAGGGAGAGTCAAAAAGTGACCTTAATAATTGTTTCATTAATTGAATATGTACAATAAGACTACAAACACTTAATCACTTTTCAACATAGTACTCAGTACGTTCAATGCAAGTGTTCCTATTATATTGATGAAGTGTTTGTAGTCTTATTGTACATATTCAATTAATAAAACAATTATTAAGGTTACTTTTTGACTCTCCCTCGTAGATAAGTGGATGGATTCGTTGCTATCTCCACTCGATATCGATATTGCTTCCTTCTATTTCCGAGACAGACATTATACGACTGAGCTATACTTTCTTACTTACAAATGGCTTTTACAGAACCCGGAGGTAGATTTCCTCCCTCACAAAAGCCCGCCATTGGTCCCTATCCTGTGCAAGATTAATCCAGTCCCTGCCATCATATCCCACCTCCCTCAAATACATATTAATATTATCCTTCCATCTACGTTTTTTTTTCCTTCAGGTCTCCCAACTAACACTCTATACGCATTTCTGGATTCGTCCATACGTGCTACATGCCCCGCCATCTCAAACGTCTGGATTTAATGTTCCTAATTATGTTAGGTGAAAAATACAATGATTGCAGTTTTGCATTGTGTAAAATCTCCATTCTCCTGTAACTTCATCTCTCTTAGTCTCAAATATTTTCTTTAGCACCTTACTCTCGAACACCCTTAACCTCTGTTCCTCACTCAAAGTGATAGTCCAAGTTTCACAAGCATACAAAACAACCGGTTTTATAAATTCCAACTTTCAAATTTTTTAAGCAGACTGAAGAACCAAAAACTTCTCAACGGTTTAATAGCATGCATTTTCCATATTTATTCTGCGTTTAATTTCCTCCTGAGTGTCATTTAGCCTAAATTTTACTGTTGCTCTAATATATTTGAATTTTATACGGCTACTGAGCTATAGTAATTAAAAATAGAGTTCAGAAGCATAAAAATGACTTTTAGTTCACATAACCAAATTAGTACATCTATATATTTATTTATAGATTAATTTATGCTAAATTTTAATGTAAAATTATCTTAAAACAAATATATGTAGGCTATAATGTATTATTTAATTCCCTCTCTTCCTTACTTTGCGTTCTATAATATGGCTACTTTGATTTTATGCTCCTATTATATGCTAAAACCGATGTCAGTGTTAGGTAGTAAGGCTAGTCCCTTTTTCACAGAGCGATAATGAAGAAACTGTGTAATGACAGGAGGAAGAACGGAAATGTCACTAGAAAAAAATTGTCCAATACCGCATTCGTCCTTACAAATTTTAATTAAAAATCGCCTGTATTTTAACAGACATGTCTGGAATAAGCACCTGATTAAGCTGCATAATTTATTTAAGTGCAAGAAGGATGTTTCCCGCTTATCCGTACAGTAATTTGTGCTACACTATTAGACTTTGTTTTGTTTATATTTAGTATTTACGAATCAATCGAAGTACAGTATACACCGTGTCCCGCTTAGAGTGATCGAGAAATAAGTGTTAATTTAAAGTATAAATAATGGTTTTATAACATAACTTTTTGTACAGGGACATCATTTTATTTGTCCTAACATTTCTAATATTAAACTGGCTATACCTTTAGAGAACCGGAAACACAGTTTTCTACCCCCTTCCACGACTGTAGTTCGATGATACTGGTGTAAAACACAAATAAATCACTCTACTAGGTATAGTAGGGAAGAAAAGTAGTTCATCCATTTACGTAAACTAGGAAATGTCGCGATTTTGAGTTCCATAATTTTCATTAGGTTTTTGTTTAATCAAAATACAGTACTGTATTAAGAATAAGTGTTTTCACTCACGAACTGAGTTACCCATGCGAACGTATTCATTATGCAGTGTATATTATACTGTCTACAGCACATTAGCGTACAATATACAGAAAGAAATTAAATTGAAAAATAATCATAACATGAATATTTAAACACATTTTTGAAAATCGTGGCCGTTCATTTCGATATAGGCTTCAGTTTTTTTTTGTGCATATTATCGCACTACAGACTATTGCATCTAATTCCAATTACCAGTTTCGTCCTTCTTACTAGTAACTCATGCTGAACTAATTCTGTACCTAGTCTATAAAAGAGTACCTTACGTACTGTAAATTCAATCTTCACTTCTGCCCGATCCGAAAATATAAAATTACTCAGACATGCTATCTACTGTCCGTTCAAGTAGTTATGTCGTAGGGTCGTAGAAAGAGGGGAAATCACATGACAGTAATTACTTAACGAGCCCTTTTATTTAAGTTATTTTAAACAGTTGTATAATATTATAACAGAAATTAATGTTTCCGGAAAAGAGCCAAGACAGCCCAGCTACTAGCTTTACAGCGGGGCGAGTAAAAGTAGGTGGGGGAAATCGGGATGCGATGTAGGCAAACGGACGACAGTACCTGTGCGAAAATATGATTCAATATTGAAAGCTCTTTCGTCACTGGAAAATGCGAACATATTTCTGAAACGTACTATACTCACTAACTCAGTACTATATGCGACCTTGGTTCTGTGTGGAGGACAGTTGGCTCTTCATTAGTAGAGGGATGGGAGCGATGTACAGTTTCCCTAGAAAAGGATGAGACGATTGAATATTCCTAAGTCTCAGATGTAAGACACTGCGCATGATCAGAGACCAGAGCACTGATACACAAGATAACGAATATTGAGTTACTTAAATTCAGGCTATTTGGTTTGTTACTAGCATTGTTCCGAAATTCACTTCAAAAACTGCAAAAAATATGATAATATTGCGTAAATAAAAGATAAATATATACATAAATCGTGTAGTTAAGTCGACAATGGACCTTCATGCTAGATTGACACTCCGCACAGAAAGGAAAGCTTATGTGTCGTTTCAATAGCCCAGACGCTAAGATTTCTGCGTGTTGTGTAGAAGAGTGCGAGTTCGATTCCTCGTCTACACAACTATGTTTTTTTGTCTAAATAACTTTGAAATAGCTAAATAACGTTGAAATAGAGTTTTAAAAAGTCCTCAGATTAAGTGTTAATGATCACAGACAATACAAAATTACAAGTTATAATATTATAAACGTTAATCTAATGAATGCATTTATACACACACACGCACACACACACACACACATTCAATGTAAATGCATATATATTAAAAACTAACAATTAAAATGAAATTAAAAAATATTCCTAAGCCACACAGACACACTTTTATAAAGGTTTAGAGTCCTTAGGCTATGTCATTTGTTGAGTTATTATTACAATATTTTATTAGTAGCTTTCCCATATGTGTAAGAAATGCACTCGCACAAAAACAATTTTTGTTAAAAGTGTGGCTTTGGATTATTTCATTCTCAACCCTTCAGTTGATTTGAAGTATTTTATCTACGTGTTTGCAATAGTGTTTAATTTAATGTGAATTCAATTTTATTCATGTTATGATTGAACGAAAAAGCACTTTTGCAGTTATTGACTAATTACATATATTAATACTAATTATTAAATGCATCTGTTAAGTTACCAATTGCAGTATCTTTTGCAAAATCTTGAATGTTTAATTTGTCAATAATATTTCTTTACTATATACTATAAGACGTTAAAAGAATTTGCAATAGATTTGGGATCCTCTACTTTATAATCACTGGTTTTAATGAAAAAATATTTTCTTTCATAGAATGTCTACAAGGTTAACTTTAATAATATTCCGAATAGCTTTAATTGCATTATCTGAATTTTGTACTTTTCTATTCAAGTGTATTC
Organism: Periplaneta americana; assembly: GCF_040183065.1. Taxonomy (NCBI): domain Eukaryota; kingdom Metazoa; phylum Arthropoda; class Insecta; order Blattodea; family Blattidae; genus Periplaneta; species Periplaneta americana. The sequence goes on along the minus strand of NC_091131.1, from coordinate 130,638,306 downwards.
TATTTCCCTCTTTCATTTTTTTGATAAATTACACTGTACTTCTTGTAGTATTTAAGAACATGAGGATCATTACATTGCAACTCATTACATATAGATTCTTCTTTTTAATACATGAGATTTTTAAGTCCCTGCGTTATCTACATGTTTTTACTTTTGAATTTTTTTACAACATTGAATGGAGAACATCCACTGAAGTGATTCTGAAATTAAGTGAAAAATACTATACATTTACTCTTAATATCAGTAGTATCTGTATCATATACGTCTTCCCAAGATTCATTTCGTAGACATAAATGTAAATAATCACTAGATAGTCTACAGCATTTACGATCCTTTTTTAGTTTTTAAATTAATATTTTGAAATTGTTCAGTGACATTGGAAACACTTAGGATTTGTTTATCATGTTCAGACAAGCCATTGATTATAGGTTCTGTCGAATAGGTTATGTCAGTCTAATTCTGTGTACAAAACTTTTATCAATGGCTGTGCTACTTCAGCTTGTATGCAGGTGGGAAAATGACTTTACGACTAAGGTTTCCAGTTTCAAGGAGTGAATTTAATTTATTTTTACGGAAAAGTTCCGAGAGATAATCTATGTTTATGTCACTACAGATCACAAATTCCATTTGAGATTTCTAAAGTCTTTTCTTTACAAATTCAATGTTGGCTATAAATATTAATAAATGTAAGAAATATAAATGTAGTTAGAAGTCTGATTTACATTATAAAAAGCAAGAAGTTATATTCCTCGGCAAGATTCGAACTTTTGATGTTTGGTTTTGTCGTCCAACGCATAAGCACGGACCTATTCAATATTTATGTTAATAACCTACAATTTAACTGTAGCAATGTGGTGTCATAACTTGGGATTTGTTTACTTAATGTAATTAGATTTAATTTGATTAGTTTCGCAACAATTGAACTTCCTGTTATATCCTGTTATTTAAATATTTAATTTAGGGTTGATTTATGAACTCTTACTGTGCAAGATGCCCCTTATTTCAATAATTCTATATCACGTTAAATAGTTATGTCTACACTAAAGTATTATCGTCATCCCTCATTTCTCATCGTAATGGCGAACCGACGTGACATGAGACAGCGATTTATAGCTCTAGTTGAGGCTGGATATGGGGCTAGATCTACTGGCCGTTTGGTCGGTGTTCCTGGAAGTACAGCCGCGAGGGGGTTCATCGTTACCAAAATTCAGGGGAGGTCAAAAATCGCCCTATTTTTTCATTGGAAGAGGATGCTCTCTTATTCGAGACAGTTCGACTGGACCCCTTTCTGACTGCTAACGAAATAAGAGCAGCATCTAACTTTCCCGGTTCTTCACAGACTGTGATCAGCAGGTTGAGGAACCGCGGTATTAGGAGCCGGAGAGCTGCGCAAATGGAAATATTGGGGGAAGCACAAGATGTCAACCGTCTTGCCTTCGCTACCAATCGAGTGGATTTCGATTGGAGAAATGTAATTTTCTCCGAAGAAACAACCATCTCGAGTGACTACGAAGGTCCTGTCCGTGTCTATCGTGAGGATGGTCTCTGACATGATCAGCGCTATATGCACCGACGTGAAAGATCGGGGCACTTTAGCATATCGTGTTGGGGGTGGACCTGGCGTTATAGAACGCATTAATGGCCGGTTTAATGCGGGAACTTACGAGCACATTCTGGAAAATATTTTCCTTCCTTCCGTCCGAGAACGTTTTTCCGAAGGAACATTGCTGTTCCAGCAGGGTAACCATCCCGTGCACTATGCCGCAAGCATTCAAAGATGGTTTCAAAGGAGACCCGAGATCGAAATCATTAATTGGCCTCCGAAGTCACCTGATTTGAATATCATCAAAAATTTATGGGCGGAATTGAAAAAGAGAAGGATAGTCACCTATGCCCACCGACGCCCTCGAAATCGAGACGAATTGTGGGATCAAGTTGTTGACAACTGGGAAGATCTCGCCGGGGATCAGAACTTATTCCACAATCTCGTGACATTCATGCCGTATTGACTTAGAGCTGTAATAGAAGCTGATGGTATGTGGACAAGATTTTAAGTTACCAGGTCTCTTTTAGTTTTTTATGATTTTCGTTTGAGGAAGAATACTTTTAACTTCCAAGTAAGATTTATTTTTTTGACGAGGTTGAGCCCACTTGTAAGACCCGAAAATTGGACATAAATTATTCCATATTTTTCAACAAATTAGATAGTAGAGGAACTCTGAACAAATTAATTACAACTCAATAAATAAAAAAGTTTCACCTGGGATCGAACACGAGATGTGTCGGTTATACGGAGGAACCGACACGCTACTATATGAGCTACCGAGACAAGACAGTGACCACAGCAGTCCAGAATGTAGATCCGATAGCAGGCATTTGCCATTCGGTACAGAGAAGCAATGATATTTTATTACCCGAGCTATGTTGTGAAATCGTGGCCTTAAATGGCTGTCTTCTTCGTGATCCTTATTCTGGTCCTTGTCCTTGTGGTCCTTGTAACAATTCTTGTTCTATTTTTCATGGTACTTATCGTTACGTCGATATCGAGTGAACCGCGCTGTAGAACTTTAACTTCCGACGACCAAGATTCGTCTCATTCTTTTTAAGGGTAACTGTACATATAAAAACTCAGGTACAATAAAAATTGAAGTAAAAATAAAATGATGTCCCTGTACAACTTGATGTAAAAACTCTTCTAGTTTCGGAGAATGGTCAGTGCAACTCGATGTGTGCGCCTCGAGCTACCCTGAAGACATCTGAAAGGTACTCAACCTTCTGCCATGTGTTCCATAACATTTGTGGAGTAATTAGCGCAGCTGCATTTATGATGCTTTGTCTCAGTTTTTCAAAGTGTCAACTGTATCACGTTGGTACACAACACTTGTTACAGAGCCCCAGAGGAAGGTCAATGTGCGTCAAAATCGGTTGACTTAGGTGACCAGGCAAGGATTCTCCTCTTCCGATCAACCTATTGTGAAAGTTTGCATTCAAGAAGTCAAGCACTGCTCCACAGTAATGAGGTGGAGCCCCATGTTGCTGAAAAACCGATCCTGTGGGGAGTTGATCAACAACAAAAGTTCTGCGCGTGTCCAGATACGGCCCGATTGCAGAAACGCAAATCAAATCAGTCCCTGATCGCCAATCAGTTGATGTCTAATTTATTTGATTGTTCATTGCGTTGTACAAACGTGAATCTCCATTCAACTTGTCTCAATTTACTAATACTGATTTGAGAAAGAAATACATTTGACAACAGCGCTATTTAGCAACTACAGCCAATTTGATGCTCTTTAAAAGTCGCGAAACGAATGCATCAAGTGGGCGGTGACTAGGAAAACAAGTGAATGTTCAAGTGAATGTTTTGCTGTTTTGTTCCTTTTTGTAGAAAGGAAACAGGCTGATTCTATTTGATAGACTACAATATAGTGAAAAAAAAAAAAATGAAGCAAAAAAAACGTGAGGGGGCTTCTGCTGTGGGATTTGCTCGGGGAGTCGACAAGGTATTGGAATATGCATGGCCTCCATAACCCAAAATAATTCCATTTCCCATCTCTGTGTTTACAAATGGAGCTCGTAACCTACTCATTAAAAATATTGTGTTGTCATGTGTAGAACCCTGCCAGCGGGCTACAACATTCCAGAATTTCAATGATGGTGTAGACTATATATTGCCTGTATATTCACAGAAAAGAAACCTTTTCTATTTCGATAAAGTTCGGCATCATTTCAACCAGGTGATTGGATGGGGATGTGAGCAGTCTATACAACCAATATTAGGCTACTCTTGGAAATCCTGACATGGCTGAAAATTCTCTCTGGATTTCAAATCGTTCCCTGTTTGAAGTTTGGGGATTTATGAGACCCTGCCATAACAAAGCAATTTCATACGTAACATTGCTAACTACTAGGCAAATAGTTGATTTGTGGACCCTAACAAGATAACCCAAGACCGCCTGAAAAATTCCAACAGCATAAAATCTCAGCATTATTAGAACTTGGTTCATAGGAGAAAGTGGAAGGTTTCGATTTGTCTGTCTGCATATATCAATTTTTGAAAATAACAAAACACACGAATCCTTACTTAACCTAAATCTTTGCTCAAATTCTCTGTCATTATACATAAAAACAATTCATGTCTATCACGGAAACGCCTTCTTCTTAATAATATATTTTTCATTCTAAAATTTCTTCATCAGAAGAATCCATTATGTCGAAAACAATATTGTTACGCTATAACTATTTACTATATACATTACAGTAACTACATTATAAACAGAACAACATAAATAGCCTACTTGATCTATGATCAGTGACTTAACCAGCAAAAATCTGTTGATCAAATGTGATGGAAGACTGATCTCCGATCAAACACTGATTGTTCTTTCTGCAACAGAAATAGAACTGATGGCCAATCAAACCCTCCTTGATTGCCAATCATATTTTGATCGGTGTTTCTGCAACCGGGCCATATTCCCTTTGATTGTCGCCTCGATGACGAAGAATGGTCCAATGACGGAATGTTCTACTGAATGGCGCCAGGCTTGTTTCCACGATAAACGTTAGTGCGCATGCGCATAAACATGCAACTGTTTTTAAACCATTGGTACATAAACTTGGACAGTTTCTGCATCTTGTCAGATGGAAATCTAAACAATATCTTCATCTGATTTTAAATAGTGAGCATTTATTTCTCGATTCCTCTAAGCGGGACACGGTGTATTATAATAATTTTGCTAAATAAATTCATGAATCCCTACGTGAGTTTTTTAGTTGGTTATTTAACGACGCTGTATCAACTACTGGGGTATTTAGCGTCGATGAGATTGGTGATAGTGAGATATTATTTCGTGAGATGTTCCGAGATTCGCCATAGATAACCTGACATTTCACTTACGGTTGGGGAAAATTTTGCTAAATAAATTCATGAATCCCTACGTGAGTTTTTTAGTTGGTTATTTAACGACGCTGTATCAAATACTGGGGTATTTAGCGTCGATGAGATTGGTGATAGTGAGATATTATTTCGTGAGATGTTCCGAGATTCGCCATAGATTACCTGACATTCCACTTACGGTTGGGGAAATCCTCGGAAAAACCCAACAAGGTAATCAGCCCAACCGGGAATCGAACCTACGCCCGAGTGCAACTTCGGATCGACAGGCAAGCGTCTCAGCCGACTGAGCTATACTGGTGACTCCCATACGTGAGAAACAATAACACGAAATGGAGTTGTACTCAAAAGGGCTCTGACGATTTTTCATTTTGTAATAATAATAATAATAATAATAATAATAATAATAATAATAATAATAATAATAGTAATAATAAAAATAATAATAATAATAATAATAATAATAATAATAATAATAATAATAATTTTATCATTTGACTTTCTACAGTGCTGTAGTTTTCCACAACCAAACAAAGTATAATAGCCTACATAACAATTACCAATCTGTGTATTTAATTTTTTTCCTCCATTGTTCCCTATCTAATATATCTGATGTTGTAGTCTTTTAGTTCTATATTTCTTCCTATTCCGCCCATCGAATTTTCATTAGATCTTCTTTTCTATTCCTTCTCTCTAGTTCCCATAGCATGACTTCCTTTGGTATTTTCCCATCTTCCATCCATTTAGATATTCCCGTAATATATATTTTTTTCATTTATAATAATAATAATAATAATAATAATAATAATAATAATAATTTCATTGTTGGAGTACTTCAAGAAATAAACCATTATTATATTGTTTTGCGTGTATTTTTATTTACATAATTAGCTAAACCTTCTCCAATCGAGAACATGTCGTACAAAATGTTTAGGTCATGAATCTGCCTATAATAATTAATTTTTACAACTAATGTAACAGTAGCTTTTAAGGACATAGAACAAAAAAGGACACCAGATTTAATAACAGAATAACCAAGAGAATATTTAATATAAACCTGCAGTACGGAGAAGAACAGGAGGACCTACAGTAAATGTTTTCTGAGATGGAGTAGACCTTGTGATCTACTTTTAAAAGCTGCTGCTATGATGATTATGATGACGATGCTTTAGTAGCCTACATTTAACTCTTTGTTCTGCCATGAACCTTGAAACTCATAATATCAGAATTGTGTTGTTACTTCAGTATATATTTGAACGAGCATTATTGTAACAACTACTACGTCATTAATGATCTTGCTTCCCTTTTTTTTTTTTTTTTTTTTTTACGCCTCCATTTTCGTGGGCGGTACATACGTAGGTTGCGTTGCCATGGCGACATCGATATTTCTAGAGTCGTAAACTCTGTTAGCCTCTTTATCTCCTCACTCCGTCTGTTTCCCTGATAGCGTGGCTATTGCAGAACTTCCCCAAAACACACGTCTAACATGTACATGACCCGCAATTAACTAATCAGATCTTAATTGGTACACCTTTTGTTTCAACAGTGCACTTTTAAAACCATAAAACAACGTCTCTTTCTCCCTCACGCACAGTTTCTGTCTTTTTCTGCATAGTCAGTGTTTTAGGGCGATGTAGGTAGGTGCCGGATTTTCCGGAACGAACACCTCTGTTAGTTTTCTACACTCCGGAGACTCCGGGTTCGTCAAAAAGCACCGACTCAACCCATACGATCTTTTCCCACGCCACAAAAAAAAAAAATATATATATATATATTTTACATAATATTTGAGTGCTAAAAGGGAATAAAGTTATTTGACGAAATAGTTAACATTATAACTAACTTTAAGGACAGAGTATAAGTGTACTGTAACATTTATCGAGTTTTATCACATTTTATATAAATGCAAAACTATTTGTTTTATGTGTTATACCGTACGTTAAATGCTTAATGTATAATACTAAAATAATTATTAAATCAATTATTATTAATATACATTGACTTTTTTGTTGGTTCCTTCGATAATTAAAGTACTACTATATTTATTTTAAAACACTGATTTTACTAGATTGTTAGGTACTGATTTACATGCAAAAATTATATTGGTACTAATAGATGTCTTATATCTATTAAATTTTATCTTTGCGTGAGAAACATTTTTATATTGAGAACATTGCATTTGAGATATGTTAGTTAATGACAAGATATTCTAATATTATCCTTGAAATGAGTAACTCAATGAGTAAATTGTATCACACTAAGCGATTGCGTAGCAAAATAGTAATAATAATAATAATAATAATAATAATAATAATAATGATAATAATATATTATTATAATGATAATAATATATTATTATATATATATTTTATATAATATATTATTATTATTATTATTATTATTATTATTATTATTATTATTATTATTATTATTATTATTATTGCTAATGTAAGCAGTGATCTTTATAATAAGTTCATTTGTTATATTACGAAAATAAAATGACGTCATAATCAAAGATAACCTCAAGACATATTAAAATTATCTAAAACAAAAAAGAAAGGTGGGTAGAATTTAGAAGAAAAGAAAAAAGATTGGAAATAAGTATAAATAAATTTCAATGCAAAAAGAACCTCATCCCAATGTCTTTAGTAATATTGAAAACAAAACGGAATAATATAAAAGTAGATGCAAAGAAATATGCAACAAGCAAAACAGAAATATTTCATGAATTTGCGTTATTTCAGTGCCTTGAAATATAATATTAGACTTACGTGATAAATTTGTTATTCATATGACTTTAGTTGCCGTATTTTAGGCAACCGAAGGTTGATGAAACGTTTCTTCAATAAATGTATCATTTAAATAATATTATGAAGTTAATATTAACTATCAGTTGAAAATTCTAAATCACCTTCTGCAGAAGAGATAGAGGCAGGTTGGCTACAGAGCCACGTTGGCACACCAGTTTTATTTCGGTTGTTATGCGATGGACCACGCAGACAATATGATCCCTGCTTTATAAAGCATGCTCCACGGAAGCGTCAGACTTTTGTGGCTAGAGGTAGAAGAAGGATGCCATAAAGTTCGTTTTTGCAGCAAGATAAGTAAATTTTCACCATCTCGTGATTATTTTTTTACAGGGTACATGTGTAATATTAGGTGAACTTTAATTACATCGTTGGAAAGTATATTTAATTTGCTCTTTTTCGTATTAATTTCATTTCGATCATGTATTACTCTAATTCGTAATTTTTAACCCAAATAAAATATCTACACCAGAGGAAAATTGGCACAGTTGTTGGGGGGGGGGGCAGATTGTCACGATGTTTAACCTATCCCGCTGTGTTACTTTAAATGATTATATAAATTATACCATAGATAATTTACTTATTCGTACAAAATGTTACTATATAAGTTCAATTTAAGTGATTGTAAATATTAAAAAATATATGTTCATTGCAGTAAATGAGACAATGAGGACTTTAAGAAAAATGACAGAGCAACTACTTCTACTGATAATATGATGCTACGAGCTGTCAGTGCTGTAAAGTTAGAAAACAGAAGTTGGCCAAGAGGCCAAGGATTTTAATATCCAATTCCAGACTCCCACTCGGTACTGTAGGTAAGCTACGGATGAGGACATAAGGGGAAAATTATCTACTGCGATATTTACTGACTCTCCAGTTAAGAAAGCACTAGAGAAGAAGATATCGAAAAAGGATAATGAATTTGTTCAACAAAAACCAAGAGGAGACTTTAGTAGTGAGAAAAGGAATCTTAAGACCAGTCGAAAGACAAAGAATAATTCAAGAAGGGAAAGTAACGGAGAAGACAGAGAGACATATTGCCTGTATTGTGTTAAATCTTACTCAGAATGTGCACCAGGTGACAGTGCCTGGAGTGTAAGTTATGGTACATAAAAATTTTACAGATGGAAACAGAAACATTGTATGCATAAACTCCTTCTCAGATATTTTTAATACTACAATATGATATATAGTCATTTACAAGTTCAAAATTAATTTGTCTACCTTTTTTTCTAGGATTCAGTTCTTCTTTTATCTGAGTGTTTAACTCAATGGTTATAATATATTTATGTGCGTTCATCATAATGAATCATTTGCCTGTGTAAAGAATAAATTACAAATTTAAAAAAATCTAGTCTTATAAGGCAGTTTGCTCTTATTTAACATGTAGCCAATTTACTCCATACCATGTGTCAATCTGCCTCCAGGGCGGGGTAAGTTGACTCAATCTGCACGTTTCAAAATAATACAAAATTTCAAATTTATATCGTGGTGAAATTTAAATTCAAATATCTCTCCACATAGCCAAAGAACAATGTAGAACGATCATCTTTGAGGATTTCATAAAATTCTTTGCATATTACAGAAAAAAAAATGAAACATAAAATTTGAGTCAACCTACCTTCCTCTCCTCTACTTTTCGAAATATACAATACTTATGTTTTGCTTAATCTAAACTGCATTTCCAAATCTTTTTCCTTCATTGTATTATAATAATCTACTCTTTCGGAAATTATCCTTGCCCGTTTTGGTAAGAAATCATCATTTTCAAATATCAAGTCCGTCATTCTTCCCGCCATGATGAAAATAAATTGTCGTTAATTTAGGATTAATCATTTAAATGATCAAATAACTTAAATGTAGTTTAATTAGAGCTTAAAGCCCAATTTGTTTTGGTGAAATGCATTGTCCCTTTAAATGTCAAACAGATTTAAGTGACAATTAAATTTAAATATGTTTGGTGAAATCGGTCGTAAGTGATCTAATATGAAAAACTGGACCGAACCCTCCTCCTGTACAGATTACTGTGCATTTAACTGCGGAATTCCCCGCCAAACAAGTCACTCAACTGAGTGCGCTCCTAATATAATGGCACTTGACACTGAACATATACGTCAACATATATGCCTAACTTGGAGTCAGCCCACAAAGGGAAACATTGAAGCAGGAGGTTCGGTCCGGTGCTGTGGATTGAATTCGGCATAGCTCAGTGGTCAGAGCGCTTGGTACGTAGAACCAAGGATCCGGGTTTGATCCCCGGCGTCGGGGCGAGTTTTTCTCCTCAAATATTAATTGTCAATATTACTGATATTATTCTGTAGGACAAATTAATTAATCTATAATATTCTATCTAGTATAGCTTTTAGCTTTGATTCTTCAACTTATGTAAAAGGTGGGTTTCCCCTAGATAATGTAAAAAATTGTGTTTTTTTATATTTTCCATTCTAAAGCGGGCCAAATACTGCATCAAATATTTTCTGACATTTTGAGTGAAAATATTTTCAGTTTCTGTTGACTTCTCTCGTAATTGTTTAGGTTTGAGGAGCATAGCCTAAGTCAGTATAGAGAAATCAGTGATTTGTACTACATATACAATAATTTTCCCATCCTTGAAATTAACTTACCTTTCGGCTAACAAATCAATGTTGGCAGTGAATCGTCTGAGAGCTTTCCAATCTTTTTCCTGCAGATCGGTGGTCTCAACTTCGTACAGGTGATCTACATCCCTTCATTATTGTAACAATTTGCGTTGAATTTTATTTCTACTCTTTAATTTTGTCAATAATTTTTTATGTGATTTCTAATTATTAAAAAAATTCTTTCATGCTTTTTGCAGTACAAAAGAAAGTACCCAAATGCATCATAAATCTCATTTATACAGTGTTTAGTCTCAATAAGTCTTAAAAAGAAAACAATTTTTCACTGCCATACAATAGTTTTGAGACTTTCAAAATGTAGGCTATATCTCGAGACTCACGATTTTTAAAATTAGTTAGGCATGGATATTATACTAATGTTTCCTTAAGTTTTATATGATTTATTGCTGTTCATAATAATATTTATAATTTTATCTTTAAATTATTAATATTTAAGAATAACAATAGGCCTACATATAATACATAGACTCTCCTATCTTTCAACATTATTTTCCATGACACATCTATTTCAGCTAACAAGGTAATAAGGCCCGCTTAACAGTGAAACAAATGTTCTATATTAGTTGGAGAGAATTCTACTCAAGGACTGTCCGGAAGACTTGAAGGCGGTATCCACACCACTCGAATATCTGGCGCCGATTTACCATTATATCACGAAGAATTCACATTTATTTCAAGTCACACATAAATAGTTAAACGAATCTATTAATTATCCTATAAAATAGGCTACAGGGTATATAAACACTCCAAAGAAATTAGATCAATAAAGATAATGTGATCCATGTTGTCGGCATAACTGCACGACTTGCTACAACACCAGAAAAACACAAGATTAACCATAGAAGATCTCAAACTTGAAGAATTTGATACAACCATTACATTCTGATCTTTAAGAGAATTCTTTTTATCAAAATCATTAATTCATAAGTGGTAGAGTTTCATATTCATGTAGTCATTATGGTTAAGGGTTACCGAAAAGGCACACCATTAGCCGAAAAGATATAGTATCGACTTTCCTCGCTGGCAACCAGTGTTTGAATCCCGGCGGGTCCAAGCGGAATGTGTGTGGAAAAAGACGGTGCTTAGTGGTAGGTTTTCCCTGGTGGTCCCTGTCTTCTCTTCCTGGTTGCTGAAATCTGCTGACTTTTCATTCCATCGGTTGCTATTCTTTCCTGTGTAATGACCTCTCCACCTTCCAGTTTTCCAGCTAGTTCTATCATCGCACGGTTTACTACAATGTTCCTAATCTCCTTTTTCAGGTCTCTTCTTTTTTCATTTACATTTGTCCCTATCTCTGCATGGTTCAAATTTTACAAACAAAATTCCACACCAAAAATCTCCCCATTAAATTTATCTTTAATTTGTCTCCGTATAATCTAGCGAAATTATCATTTTTCCTTGCAGCCTTCATAAAAGGAATCAATATTCTTCTCCTGCATCTTAATTCGTACTCAAAATCATGTTCCAGTCTAATATTTTGGTTTTTTATGTTCTTTCGTTTCCTCAAAATTGTTTTCTTTTGTCATTATACTTGAAAAATTTACCGGAATAAATCTATTTACATCTTTCCCTATCTTATATGCTTCTTTTATTTGTCCATCATTCACATCAATCCTGAACCAATCCTAGCACACTTTCATTACAGTCTCATATGTTTCAAATATCTGTTCCTTCCTCCTTTTCTCAGTTCCAAAAAAAATATACTTCTTTCTTCTTTTATCGTCTTCTAGATATCTCAACTTACTTTTCATTTGATCGTTTTCCCTCTGTGGAGTTTCCAACTTCATGTAGATCTCTTCATATTCATTTATTTATTTTTTCAATATTTATTTATTTATTTATTCATTCGTTTATTTATTTTTTTATCCATTGATTTAATTATTCATTCATATACTTATTTATTTGTTTATTTATTTATGTATTTATCTATTTATTTATTTATTTATTCATTCATTCGTTTATTTATTTATTTATTTATTCATTCATTGATTTAATTATTCATCCATATACTTATTTATTTATTTATCTATATATTTATTTATTATTTATTTGTTTATTTATTTATTTATTTAGTCATTCATTCATTCATTCATTCATTCATTCATTCATTCATTCATTCATTCATTCATTTATTTATTTATTTATTTATTTAATTATTTATTTATTTATTTACTTTGAGTGTTTCACCTGATCAGCTGGAAAACACTCCTAACGTCTGAGCAACACCAGTGGCTCATATAGCGCTTGCGATTTCAGTGCACACGTGTAAAAGTTTGAAGGAACCGCTATTGCAACAGTATACTTTTGCCCTATATTTTTTTTCTTATCTTTAGAAAACGGAAGATAATTTCGTAGTTTAAGCAAACACGTTGAAAGAACAAAGGAAAATTGTTTATGAAACGAGATCGACATGACAACTTGCTAATTCAAATTGCTTATCCATTATATTCCTGATTTACTGATAGCAAACAATTAATCCGGTCAAGAAATATTATGGACAAATATTCAATCAGCTTCAAATACAAATCTGTGAGGTCAAGACCTTATATATTATCTACAATAATTGTTAAGTCGTTGCACCAATATCAGGTTAAATTGGGGAAATATCAAGTACTTTACACTTGATACAGGCCTTGGCTTGGCTTGGCTTGGCTTTTTGAGGACTGGACTCGAAAAAGGTCCTTACACTTAGGCACGCTTTGGCCCTTTGTGCCCTCTATATATGCGATGATTGTCCAAGTCTGACAACACCCTGGGTGGCATTCGTGAATTCGACGCTGACATCTTGGCCATTCAGTCTAAGCCCCTGACAGAACCAGGTCCCAAAGATGAGTAGCCTGACAAAGTCAAGGGGAGGTTCAAATCCTTTCTATATCAGCATTACTACTCCCAAGATTTCACCTCAATATATTTTTACTATTGCAGATGTCGAACGTTTTCTTACTTCAAAATAATTAATTTAAAATTACTGATTAGGTCAATACTGTGGTCTGATTTCACGATCGGAGCAGTTTGAAATTTAAAGAAATGGATGTGGATTGCACGTGAATATGTATCGGCAGATCTAAACGAGATCTCTCGTTTGGCAACAAAATCAGGGAGCTAACACATAGGAGTCGCGAGATATAGGCCTACTGTCCGGAAATTTTCGCACATGCCCAAAATGATCGCCAATCGCCTTGGGTCCCCACCGAGTTCATGCTCGCGTCGTAGCAGTATACCCGATCGAACAAGACCACATTTATTACAATCGTGTTATTAGTCATGAAGTTACGGTTTTGGAATGGATCACCCTGCAAACGTTACATCGTTACATCGCCGTTTCTATCCTGATATTACATATATCGGTCTGATTTTAAAGACGTAGACCTATTCACGCCAAAAATAGATAATACATTATAAAATTTCCAATTTTTATCCCCTTCAGTACATTTAATGACTATTGCGTTTGGCATGAAACCGAAGTTGATAAAATTCAGAAGTGCTATACTATGCTATTTTTAGTGTGAGTATATTGTGTTAAAAGATCTACTGTTTGCATGAGTTGCCTAAAAAATATTTTCTACAATGAGACTTAGGCTTTTTCCGACCCTCAATTGTATTAACTTTACACTACACAAGTAGTGTGATCCCAGGTAATTGGTCACACGCAAGGTCATTGCTAAAGATAATATAGAACTATCAGAAGAAAACAGATAGGCTTATACATCCATACGAAGCTATTTATGTAAGAGGTCTGGTTATAAGCTTCTGGCGTCACAGATCGATGCAAAAAAACGATTATAGAGCTAAATCGTATAGTTTCTAATTAAAAGATAAAAATGGAATTGGTTTTACATTACACGAAATCGTATAAGTTTAAAATCCTGCTTCCTGATACCATGTGTGTCTTAATTATGATAAGAAATATCTTATTTTTCTCTAAAGCTTTCATCAAGCTTTCAAATTTCATCTGTATCAGAATTAGTTTTGTCGTTACTCGTCATGTGAACTTGACTGACAGTGGGAATGTGTAATGATTCCATCCTGGTAATATGAATCCATGTGTTAATAAAATGTTCCTTAGCCCTTTCAGTTTCTTCCTGCGAGAGAACCAGGTTGTATCTTAGGTCGAGGAACATTCCTGCAAGGAAGATGTCGTCTTCGAAGAGATTTTTCTACCTTTTTATTCATGGCGTCTACAAGACTTGCAGATAGAGGTGTGCTTACTTTCATGTTTCTAAGATACAGCAGGTCCAAACACAGTATAAGTCAGCAACAGTTAATTTCGCTTCTTGCAGGTGTTTTGTGGCTGACGATGTAAATGTGAATCTTGATTGATGTCAGTGCAACATGGTTTCAGTTCCAGCAAGCGCTGAAGTAATCAACAGTAGAATGCCATCTAGTAGCAGTTTAGTATTGGTTTCCGCTGTCACATTGCTTGTAGCACCCCTCTTACAGTACTGTAGGTGTATGCGATTCTTTTGCATACGTTCCTCGCTTGGCCAGGGCATCTCGATTTTCGGGCCCGGAACTGGAATAAGTAAACACTGAATGACATCACGTTTCAAGGCAGTCAAGCTGCTCGATTCAGTTGCAATGAAACCTATGTGTTGTGATGTATGTAGACAGTAAACGGATGCAAAATATGTAAATGTTGGTGTGATTTAGTGTTATTTTGCAGTGTTAATAATTGATGTATGGTTCTTAAGAAAATTTGGCATGTGGGCAATAGTTATTTTCATTCAGTTATCAGTGTGATCACCATGCCTACAAAGTGCTGTGTTCCTTGCTGCAGATCAAACTATAACACTGTGATCGACGGTTATGTAACAGAGTTTTCTTTTCCAGTAGACCCTCACAGAAGACAACAATGGTTACGTTCCATTCACAGGGACAATTTTCATCCCGGTACTACCGCCGCCACACAGTGTGTAATTTAGCGAGTCTAGCCGGCCAAAAATCATTTCTCGAAAACTAATCACTGAATTTTCATAAAATTTAGTATGTACCTTCAATTATTGAAGTGGATAAGTTTTTAATAATGAAAATGAAAATAGCAACTATTTTTACTGAAAATAAAAATAGTAATATTGTAAAAAAAATTCGATTCGAGTGAAAAAAAATAAATTAATGTTCATAATGTGGAATTAATGTTCATAATGTGGAATGCACTTAAAATTGAAAGCGTGAGGCGAAGGAATATTGCTACATATCTTACTCGTTCGGACGTCAGATGCATCCCCATCGGAATCTGTATCTTCGCTGTAGTCTCTCCTTTGACAGCACCGACTAATGGAGGCTCGGAGACAATTGCAGCACTACTATTGAAATCGACCGCGATTTCCTCTTCCTAATTTCTTTAAGTTGGTGATGTAAGGGTCCAAAGAAATAAGTAGCCTGAGTAAAAGATCGGTATTTGTGTCTTTCTTGATGATTTTCTTGCGAAGACTTCTCTGAAAAGTCTAATATAGTATTTGTTCCTCGTTTCCTGGGCTTCCTCAGATAGTTTGCCAGTAAGTATAATAGTGTCCTGTGACCTTCTGTCCATGAGCCAAGAGTTTGTGAAGGATTGTAGGCATATAATACTATTTGTTCAAGCATAAATATAATTCCCTTGTCTCCCTTGCATACATGTCAAGTGCCCGTTCGTCAGTATTGCAAAACCGCAAGAAAAAGGTTTTTGATATATTATGTGTAAACGACTTATTACATTTCCATCTATTCCCGTAATACATGCGAAATTGGAAACCTCCCTGAACAATATTCTTGCGGTATTTGCATCGTTTTTATTGCGACTGCTTTGTTTTATCATGTCAACAACATGTCATGTCAATATGCCTGAACTTATCCTATCTTCAGTGTTTCGCAATAAGTAAAACGGTGGATCTAAATTAACTATTACAAGATTTTTTATTTCCCTTAATTCTTTATATTGATTTGAGGTCAACTATAGATCAGTAATCAAAGCGAGATCCTTATTAGGTGACAATTGTTGGTCGTTCCTGCAAAATCAATTTTTACAATTTTTTTCCCTTTTTTCGCACGTTGAAGTAATGCAAGTGAAAGCTCTCCTACAATATTGGCCGCATCTCTTTTCCTAGAAGTTCTGAAACTCATATGGGCAACAGAAAGCTTTTCTTCTGGCGATCTTTCTTTAAAATGTGGACTAGGTTTTTTTTTTTCCGTTTTGATCTTTCGCTCAGTCTCCGAAAAGTTTATGTGGAGGTCCTCGAATGCTTGTACTGGCAGAATCAAATTCGAATTGAATAATTTCAAGGGAAAAATTGTTCCGGCGCCGGGTATCGATCCCGGGACCTCTGGTTGAACGTACCAGCGCTCTCCCAACCGAGCTACCCGGGAACTCCACCCGACACCGTCTCAACTTTTCCCTTTATATCCACACAACTCGCGTGGGCTGACGAAACGCCAGAGACCCACATCGAGTGCACACAAACTCTGTGTGACTTGGAATTGTGGTTTTCTGTTAACGCACACAGTGACGTATATATTATGCAAATCTAGTCTTTCAGGTGAAGCTCCCTGTAAAGCCGATTTGAATAATTTCAAGGGAAAAATTGTTCCGGGGCCGGGTATCGATCCCGGGACCTCTGGTTGAACGTACCAGCGTAAGTAAGTAAGTAACGAACTTAGAATTAATATTTCACACAGCGACATTCCCATTGCTAGTTCTAAATTGAAATGGGTGCTTGGCAAAGCTATGGTAATGGATAAGTGGTCTAAATTCGACACTCTTTTGAGTCATTTGAAGTCTTACGAAATTCGGAATTCATCACCAAACGAGAAAATTGAACTAGCTTCAAACTTGTTGCGCAACTACTACGATGAAATAAAATTGACTAAAGTTCTGGACTAAAGAATAAGGTTAAGTTTTTGAAGGAGCATGTATCATTGTTAACAACAAAAGCTCCGAAATACTCAACTGACACTTTAGTATGGGCATCCTTGAATTATTTTTCAAATCCGTCATTCTAATGACAATTATGGAGTTAAAATGTGCTCACCATTCCCCATCCTGACTAAGACAGGTATCCCACTCCTTGAGTCTAGAAAGCTCAAATTCCGATTGCTTAAAATATCTTTCTGAAAAAGCTAAGACATTAGAAGATCACGAGAAAGTTGTTAACTTATTATTGGACGAAATTTAAGTAAAATTTGCAATTTTTTACAAGGGTGGCAAAATACACAGTTTCGCAGATAAATTACAACCTGCTACAACAGTGCAAGCATTTATGATTACGTCACTGGTGTCAAACAATAAAGATATAGTAGGTCTTTTCCCGCAAAAAATTTGAGTTCAGGAAAGCTTCACGAGTTCATAGTATCAATTCTAAACATCCTGAATCAATGCGGATTTCGAGTTATCACTCTCATTTCAGACAACAATAGAGTCAACAGGAACATGCTAGAGAAATTATGTTATGGACAACTAATGTCTACCTTTAAAAATCCCTTCAAAATGAATGAATATATTTACATTCTCTTCGACACGGTTCAATTATTAAAATCTATTCGAAATAGGCCTAATTGGCTAAATTAAAAGGACAATCGGACATCAGAATATTGCAGTGATACAGTACAATTGAATAATTAAGAATAATAGACAGAGAAAGACTCATGTGGCCCACACTATTCGTAACAAATGTAACTATACTTGCTTATAAAGTGTTCCAGTGTTTAATTTCGGGCAAATATGAGAGCGACTTCATTAATGCAATAAATCAAAGGCGTCTCTTAAAACATTAATACGTGAACAATATGAAGTGTTGGTAATAGTGGTGACTTTACAGTGTCTGATTGCTGACATTCCACAAGTATGCTAGTTTCTAGAGCCAAACTGTATTGGTCAATATTTTGTTGAACAATTATTCTAAACTTAAAAAACAGATAGTATTGCCAGTGTTTCAGGAACAATAAGAAAATTGCAGACTTTCACATAAAAAGAGGTAACAGTGTGTATTTAAATGACATCTCACGAATAACTTTACTGCTTCCACTTCTTTAGAGAACTGCGCATTCCTGTTAGTTTTCTGCTTTCTTAACTGTCGTTCTTCTGTACTGACAGTAGTAAGTCTTAGCAGTACGTAGCAATAGTAATAGTAATAGTAGTAGATAAAATAATAATTATGCTGATTACTGTCTCGTTAATGTAATTTAATATTAACTAGGGTAAATAACGTCAAGCACCGCTATTAAATATACCCAAGAGAAATGGCATGCAGCGCATGGCCGGTTTGTATGACGTCACGATTTCGCTATCCAGGCCCGATAATCGAGATGGCTCTAGCTTGGCCAATAGTGTGACTGACTATGGGATCTCTCAATACGTCATTTACGGCCAACTGAGGAGTATGAGCTGCACATCTCACAGAGTTAACCATGTATCTCGGACTTTCTCTAGCGAAGTTCGTCGCTGTTCCATCTCCGCTGAAAATATTACTACTTTCAGTCTCAAACACTAATACAGAATTTTCAGTTCCATTCCACGTAACAGGCAAGGTATCATTAATGTCATCTTCAGTGTTACGTATTTTCATCTATTTAATCAAGTCCAAACATCTTCACGAGTTTAATCATATCCTTATCTACTATTGGTGATATAAACTTACTTAAAATGCCATGCTTTGCATATTTTCACTCTGTAATGAAGTATGGATTAATATTCTGGAGTAACTCGTCTGAAGCTAAACACGTTTTTGTTTTACAAAAGAAAGCTATAAGAATAATGGCCGGTGTGCATGAAAGGACATCATGTAAAAATATTTTCCGAAACTTAGAAATCTTGACCTTACCTTGTGAATACATTCTTTCCCTAATGATGCTGTATATTAAGAACCAAGATAAATTCAGTACTAATCACGACATTCATCATTTTAATACAAGACATAAATCAGATCTTCATCTACCCTCTGTTAGTCTAAGCTGTTTTAAAAAAGGAGTTCGCTATTCTTGTATAACAGTCTTCAATGCACTGCCTAATTATCTTAAAGATTTGAAGAACCACGAGAAAAGGTTCAGAAAAGAATTAACTAAATTTCTACAAACTCATACCTTCTACACAACTGATGAATTGTTTATGCTTGTGAATTGAATTATTCTACTTAAATGACATGTACAATTTTATATAGCTCAACTAAAATATGTTTTATATTGACTTAATCTGTTTACTGTGCATTGTATATTTTTGTTTAGCATAACTGATGAATTGTATGTACTGTAAATTGAATAGTATACTGTATAGGTCTACTGATGAGTTGTTTAAGCTTATAAATTGAATTAATCTACTTCATATGAATTGTACAATTTTGTATAGCTTAACGAAAATAAGTTTGTAAATTGAACTAATTTGATTGTATATGTTTTTATAGTTTGGCTGATGAATTGTATATGCTTTTAAAATGATTACTTTGTGTTTGTAATTTGAAGTAGTTTGCATGATATGTATTATCAATTTCTGTATATCACAACTGGTTGAATTGTTTATGCCTTAAATTTGATTAACTTACTTGTTTTGTATTATACATATAGCTCAACTGATGAATGATCGTTTGCGTTTGTAAATTTAATAATCTGATTGGCTATGTATTGTATACTTTTAGTAGAGCCATCGATGTAGCTCAGTCGGCAGACTCGCTGGGCTACTGATCCGGAGCTGCGTTCGGGCTTAGGTTGGATCCCCCTTTGGTCTTTGGTTTCTTCCGAGGTTTTCCACAGCCTTGGGACTGAAGCCGGATGGTCTATGGCGAGTCAATGGCGAGTCCTTGGCATCAACCCCTTTGATTTGATTACCCCCCTTTGATTTGATTACCTGGTTGGGTTTTTCCGAGGTTTCCCCAACCAAAAGGCAAATGCCGGGTAATATTTTGGCGAATCCTCGGACCTTACCTCATCTCACTACATCTTGCCAAAATATTGTAAAAAATTGCACAAAATTGTAAAAATTGTAGAAAATTACTAAATTGTAAAATTATAAAAATTTGTAAAAATTGTAATTGTAATATTGTAAAATTTTGACTTGTTCCACATCTTAAAGCTTCATTGCTCATGTAAGATCTATGGAATATAATAAATGAATGAATGAATGAATGAATGAATGAATGAATGAATGAATGAATGAATGAATGAATGAATGAATGAATGAATGAATGAATGAATGAATGAATGAATGAACGACCGTTATCTTTGGTTACTGAATAAATCCGTTGCACCGAAATGTCATAAGCCTGACAAACAGATTCGAATAAGTTCCCGTTTCGAGAAATTCCTGTACAGTGTGACAGGCCCTTAGGCGGCGTGATCTGAAGATTCGTGGGTTCGAATTTCGCCTCGGGAATGGATGGATGCCCATCTCAAACGTCTGGATTTAATGTTCCTAATTATGTCAGGTGAAGAATACAATGTGTGCACTTCTGCGTTGTGTAACTTTCTCCATTCTCCTATGACTTCATCCCTCTTAGTCCCAAATATTTTCCTAAGAACCTTATCAAACACCCTTAATCTCTGTTCCTATCTCAAAGGGAGAGTCCAAGTTTCACAACCATACAGAACAACCGGAATATAACTGTTTTATAAATTCTAACTTTCAGATTTTTTGACAGCAGACTAGATGACAAAAGCTTCTCAAACGAATAATAACAGGCATTTCCCATATTTATTCTACGTTTAATTTCCTCCTGAGTGTCATTTATACTTGTTACTGTTGCTCCAAGATAAAACCGGCCTATGCATATACGGGCAGTACAACTAGAACTAAGAAGAAATCGACGCAACTTTTACTACAACAAAGTGTATCCATGAAGGAGAATAAATCGTCAGATTTTTACAGAGACTTTTGTGAAGCATTTGATACTTTCTTCCTGCATTGAAAAAGATCTCACTGCCAGTGGTTTAGCGCATTTCTAGTATGCTCCAGTTGTATCAGCGGATGTGGAAAGGAATTTCTCACATTGGAAAAACGTGCTTTTCGACAACAGGAGTTCGCTAACTTTCGACAACCTGCGCATGCGGGTGGTTACCTACTGAAATAATAATTCTGAATATGGTAATATTTTTATATGTGCTCTTTCCTAGAAGACCCAAATTCGCGAGTTTAAATTAAGATTAGTTTTTAATTTCAGTTCTAACGTTACACAAGTAAGAACTGTGCTATAGACCGACCAGCCGGCTGCTGGCCTCACGCCCACATGCCGAAGCAGAGGTAGACGATCATCCAACCAGAACGGAGGTATCGTGTGATCAGCACGATGATCCCCCCAGCTGTTATAGCTGGCTTTCGTAACCGAATTTTGCTACCTGCCGTAGCTCCCCAAGTGCATCACGATGCTGGGTGGGCAGCGGTCCCATACACTGGCCGAAACATCATGAGAAAATTTCTTCCCCTATGAGGACTCGAACCAGTGCGCATTCTGTAACGCGAGTCCTAGGCAGGATGCCTTAGACCACCTACGCCACGGCGCGGGACACACACACACACACACACACACACACACATATATATATATATATATATATATATATATATACATATGTGTGTGTGTTTGTTCTGTTATAATGCATTTATCAGACTTGTATCACAATATACAGAAGGCCTACTATTACCTTACTGTATGTTTCAAGTTGATGTTCAATATCAGTGGCGGCAACTTATATGGGCCCGTGGGGCCTGAGCCCACCCAATAATTTGTCGTATTATTATTATTATTATTATTATTATTATTATTATTATTATTATTATTATTACTGTTATTATTATTGTTTATGAAATTTATTTTAATTTATAACTCAAATTTTTGAGCCAACCCAATGTTTTCCAAAAGTTGGCGCCACTGGTCAATATTTATCGTAGAGCAAATACACAAATTATTTTTCGAATTCCAAATAGAATATCTCCGTTTCCAAACATCTTACTTCTCATTGATCAAATTTTATCTACAATTGTCCCTGCTCAAACAAATTAGAGAGAATAACAATGAAAGCCACGATCATATCTGTAAGGCAGGATGTTGATTCAATTATATCCTTTGGCTTGTGTAAACACAACTGAAGACCAGGTACGTTTATTGTTTTTCACGTGTAAATTATGAGTGTTATTATGTTGTCGTAATCATGTATTTCCAGAAAGGAAGCCTAAGTCTAATCGGTCGGTTACGTTGACCCATGGTAATCGATTCCCCTAGAACAAATGAACGGCCGGGGTTCATTTTCTGTTTCATTGGGGTAGGCAGAGACACAGCGAGCGGAGTAGTGCGTTATCTACAGTCGAGTCGGAAGAGGCAGCGTTGTCAGTACATACTTTCTGGAGTGCCGTGATACCTTCTTTTGCTTCGCTTTCCTATGGCGTAAACATTTTTTATTTACGATCGATTTTAAATATCTCCTTTAACAAATAGTTTATCCTTTGAGTTATACATTCTACATACATTTTATCCAAGTCATTCGTTTTTAATAAGGTATGTACAAGTAAGTTACGTTCATTTCTTTTATTTTTAAATACTATTGATTTCTTTAATCTTTATCAACTTGAATAATTAATATCATCTGCCCTTCGGCTATGGTCCTAGAAGTGGTGTTGTTCATTATAAAGACAACGAAACCGGGTTCGATTTCCGGTGGGAAAATGCAGATACGTTTTTGACCCAAGACTATATGAATGTCCTTTTCCTTTTACTTATACTGGGTTACTTTAAACGGTGACTGTATGATGAAGGCATTCGTAATTTTGTGGATGTGTAATATTGGTTCATATTCCTAACAAAAATAGAATGGGCCAAAGTTTCTAATCCTGAGGGCAAATGAAGTAATTTTCCAGAAAGCGTCTGACATACGAGATTTAAGTGGCAGAGTAGGGATCTAATTCTTGCATTGGTGAGTAAATTTTTATGAAAATAGTTTTAATTATATAATTAAACGATAGAGCTTTTACCACCTAGACCTTATATGTAACATGCTACATATCTTTTGGAAAGTAACCGGAAAGGACGATGATATTATCAGTAAATTATAGTTCGCTTATAGCATACAATAGAGGACTCTGATATGCCCAGCCACTTCTACTGAAAACCGGTGGAAGGAGAAATAAATTCATTGATTTCATCATCACTGATATCATAATCATAATAAACATCAACAGAAGCGAGTTTAACTGTGTTTGGTGCTGCATCATGAAAGTCTCGTGCTCTTGTACCCTCCAACTTTTTTGTGTCTTCCACGGTCTTGGTTCTTTATGTTTACATTTTAGAGCCTCCGCCGTAGCTCAGGCGGTAGCGTATTTGTCTACTGACCGGGGACTACTTTCGGGGCCGGGTTGGAACTCCGTTTGGACTAATTAGATGTTTGTGTTCCTTATGAGATTTTCCTAACTGCAATTTCATTTCATTTATTATATTCCATAGATCTTACATTAGCAATGAAGCTTTAAAATGTGGAACAAGTCAAAATTTTACAATATTACAATTAAAATTACAATTTTTACAAATTTTTACAATATTTTACAATTTTTACAATTTTACCATTTTGCAATTTCCTACAATTTTTTACAATTTTCTACAATATTTTACAATATTTTGGCGAGATGTAGTGAGATGAGGTGAGGTCCGAGGATTCGCCAAAAGATTACCTGGCATTTGCCTTATGGTTGGGGAAAACCTCGGAAAAATCCCCAACCAGGTAATCAGACCAAAGGGGTTGAAATAAAGTGAGGCCGAGGACTCGCCATAGACCTTCCGGCATCAGTCCCAAGGCTGGGAAAAACCTCGGAAGAAACCAATCAATGAGACCAAACGAGGGATCCAACGTAGCCCGAGCGCAGCTCCGGATCAGCAGGCCAGTGAGTCTGCCGACTGAGTTACATCGATGGCTTTACTAAAAATATACAGTACATAGCCAATCAGATTATTAAATTTACAAACGCAAACGATTATTAATCAGTTGAGCTATAAAATATAATGCATAGCAAGTAAGTTAATTCAATTTAAAAGCATAAACAATTCAATCAGTTGAGATATACAGAAATTGATAATACATATCATGCAAATTACTTCAAATTACAATCATAAACAATTCATCAATATGGCTATGCAGATTACTATTCAATTTAAAACATATACAATTCATCAGCCAAACTGTACAAACATACATACAATACAAAGTAAACAGATTAATTCAATTTACAAGCATACTTTCGTTAAGCTATACCAATTTGTACAATTCATATCAAGTAGATTAATTCAATTTATAATCGTAAATAATTCATCAGTTGAGCTATACAGACTACTATTCAATTTACAACATATACAATTCGCCAGTAGAGCTATACAGACTAGTCGACCTGGTTGGCGAGTTGGTATAGCGCTGGCCTTCTATGCCCAAGGTTGCGGGTTCGATCCCGGGCCAGGTCGATGGCATTTAAGTGTGCTTAAATGCGACAGGCTCATGTCAGTAGATTTACTGGCATGTAAAAGAACTCCTGCGGGACAAAATTCCGGCACATCCGGCGACGCTGATATAACCTCTGCAGTTGCGAGCGTCGTTAAATAAACCATAATTTTTATACAGACTACTATTCATTTTAAAAACATATACAATTCATTAGCCGAATTATACAAATATATAAAATACAAATTAATTCAATTTACAAACATATTTTCGTTAAATTATACAAAATTGTACAATTCATATCAAGTGGATTAACTCAATTTATAAGCATAAACAATTCATCAGTTGAGTTATACAGTCTACTATTCAATTTACAGCATATACAATATATCAGTTATGCTAAACAAAAATATACAATGCATACTAAACAGATTAAGCCAATGTAAAAAGGTATTTTAGTTGAGCTATATAAAATTGTACATTTCAAATTAAGTATAATAATTCAATTCACAAGCATAAACAATTCATCAGTTGTGTGGAAGGTATGAATATGTAGAATTTTGGTTAATTCTTTTCTAAACATTTCCTCATGGTTCTTCAAATCTTTAAGATAATTAGGCAGTGGATTGAAGAGTGTAATATATGAATAGCGAACTTCTTTTTTATAACAGCTTAGACTAACAGAGGGTAGATGAAGATCTGATGTATGTCTTGTATTAAAATGATGAATGTCTTGATTAGTACTAAATGTATCTTGGTTTTTAATATACAACATCACTAGGGAAAGAATGTGTTCACAAGATAAGGTCAAGATTTTTAAATCTTGGAAAAGAGTTTTACATGATGTCCTTTTATGCATACCAGCCATTATTCTTATAGTAAGTTTATATCACCAATTGCAGATAAGGATCTTAATGCATAACAGGCAGAGCTCAATTTACCAGTAATACATTCTATGTGCGTTTTCCAGTTCCATAGATTATCTAACTCTAAACCAAGAAACTTTGTGCTTATAGATTCTTTGAGATGAGTTCCATTTAATCGAATACTGTAGAAAACCTGAGCACTATTGCGTGTAGGGCCTACTAATCAATTGCCAATCACATGGCCAATCCTCGGTCTCATCTCGCCAAATGCTATCCTGCTATCGCCAATATCACCGACATTAGAAAACATTGCGTTGTTAGATAAGCAATTAGAAAAACAGAAAACATTTTATGTAGTAGGCATTTTTCGTTCGTTTGAATGTGATTATACCGGGGCCAATTATACTGATTTCTACAATGTTTCAAATACAAAATTTGCTCGTATGCCAGTGTTCTTTGAGTTTTAAACACGTGAATCCTGAACGTGGGATTAAGAAGAGCGTATTGTCGACATATCTTTACTCAAAAATCTCCATTTTTCTTATATACGGAGTTCTACATAACCTTTGCGTAGGGATTCAACGTGAAAGCAAACATATATAAACGGTCTTGGCTACTACAACTTCTTTAATTATTCATTTTTACACATATTTCACATCAATTTGTGTGCCCATCATTTGCTTCCGGACAGCACGCAATATGTAGACTATACGGAGTTGGTCATAACCAGGCTTCGGTCCTGGGCACAAACGCTTGAAGTTCAGAACGCACGAACGAGTGTTGTGTTGGTCGAGTGGAATGGGAGATGGAGCGCGCCGTTACTTCGTGTCTCAACATGTAAACAGTCCGTAACAGTCCGTCACAGTACGGCACAAAATATATTTCATCCTGTACAAATGCAGTATATACAATACATTTCTATGTAGACAATAAATGTCTATCATTAAAGTATTAACGTGAGTTGTAACCTTCAATCAGGTGTCCCTACGCCGAAGCCTGTTACACGTACCGCAGCCAAGCGGCAATACACACAACGGTAATGCACATTACGGACCCACTTGTGCTGTTGCAGTCACCCCTCCACATGGGTCATTACGTCATTTATACTCCATTTACTCTAAACCTCATACTGGTTACTCTGTGTCCCTAGGCTGAAGTCTGGTCATAACTAGACTTCGAAATTGAGATCTCAGTAGGAGAGATACAAGTTAACTAATAGCGGAATATTGAGCGGAGGTGGGGGAGAACAGGGTAGCACTTGTCTACTTTTTCTATTTATCGTATCTATCCTTTGCGCTGACTATCTAGGTCTGTTTGGAGGTTTCGTACGTACTACCACAGAAGCTGGGTGAATTGGGAGAATATGAAATAGCGATGTCGGAAACGAAATTAAATTGGAACAAATTTTTAAATGTACATTCAGTACATATCAGCTGAGTTCAAGCTCCCGTCTATAGGTCTACTGCCGAGCAGATGACAGTTCGATTCCAGGTATTCGATAAACAACTTACAATGTCATTCACAGTTTAGGAATATCATATGTTATTAACAGGGAAAGGGATTTGGAGTATTATAAAGAATAGTGAAACGTAGTATAGATATTCGTAGCTCAGTGACTGTCAAGCGAGCTGCGTCACGGCGCATGGAAGAGTACAGTCCACTTCATACAAACTTACACGCAACGTCTGTAAATATATTTCAGAATACACAAATGGAATAGTTTAATGACATATAGTGACCTACATACATAATCTGCATTTCTTTTTGAACTACATGTGCTTTTCTTCGCAACGCACAAGACGCCAATAAACAACATTACAAATATACATAATTAAATATAAACCTCTGCATCTTCGCGTGTCAGTGGACATATTGATGTTGATAGACAGTTGTCTTCTGTATGGAACTCGCCTCTGAATATGTAGATCCAAACGAAATGGCATTTTCAATTAATGCTATGCCTTGTTATGCCTTGTTATAATAAATTGTAAATATTTTCAAATTTTCAAAATACAACTTTGCTCTGTTGCAAGGAAGGAAATTTTGTAACATGGAAAAACTCCGCTCTCCATCTGCAGAGACAATTAGAGAATACTTGAAACAAGATACGTCAATTAAATTCACATGTCGAATGACGTCATTGGGAAACGTCTTTGTTAGTACATCTGAAATCCGACTAAGAATATCGTATCCATCATTTTTAATCAAAACTTTGTTCATTTTTTCACCAACACGTTTTCCTATTTCACCTTCTACTGCACTCAGTTTATTTACAATAGTCCTCATAATATTTATTTGCTCAACTAGTTCTACTCCTGACTTAACTAATTGAATAATGGCATCCGGTAAATATCCAAAATTTGACTTAATATCCGTGACTTCTTTCTCGATTGTTTCATCATTTAGCAGTTCCTGGCGTATTTGAATCGCAGCAGCGTCATCGGTATCGAAAGACTGGACCACTTTCTTCACAGATTGGAGGTGACGTGCGTAATAATTGCAAGCTTCTAACCATGACCCCCATCTCGTAGGAACTGGACGTGGGGGAAGCGACAATTTAGGGAATTGTTTCCTGAATTTTGATACTTGATCTGGAGGGTTTACAAATATAGTCTTTCAATACTGTATTGTTAGTTGGTTTCACTTTCGGCATTGTACCTGCACTTCACTACTCTGAACTGCAAACCTGCACGTTGAAGTTCTTATGCAACAACTGTCCCGTTCGCCTGTTGTTGACGTGTAGAGACCTGCGAGTATGTCATGGAGGGGAGGACTTGGTATAAAGGGTTGTAAACAAATGACTGTGTAGATGCCAATACTAGTTTTTACTACTCCAAATTCCGTTCCCTAGTTATTAATTTTTAGAGAAAGTCGTCGTAATTCAAGTGAGGCAATAAGATGTACCGTCAATGTTTTTCGCAATGAAGGTTACCTAATCGGCGAACTTTTGGAGCGGTTTCTCAACGATTATTAGAAACTAGGAGTCTCTTACCTCGTTTCGAAAATCACACAAACAGGAATTTCTTTAAAAATGGTGCTGCTTTATGGAAACAGGAGAGATTAAAATGTTGCATTTAAAAAAAGTTCGTGTGATTTTGTGCAGTAAACCATCATTGTTTATTTTTTAGACGTACAATAACAAAATGGACCAATATTGCCAATATTGTTAAATGAAATAAAAATTTACCTTAAAGGTCTATTAATAAGATTGAAAGTTTGTATTTTATGTTCGTTTTATGTAAACAACGGTCCGCCTCCGCATTAGAACAGAGCATCTGATTTGTACCGGCATGTCTGTATCCGCTTGAGCTGTACCGTGTACTTGTAAACTCCCTCCTCCCCATCCAGCAACGTTGCCAAACGCCTAATATTGTAAATTTAATAATTAGTTAAATATTGCAATTAGAAAAAAAATGTGAGGACATTTTTTCTTCCTTATGACACGAACAATCATCAGTTAAAATAATGGCACTTGTACTCCTTACACCCTGTATACGTTTGCCCTTCAAGCGAAGGTTCTCTTCTCCTCTTGTTGGACCTATATTACGTATTACAACTGCTCCATTCGACTGACATGGTATGTGTATGAGGGCCGAGAACTACCCTGCCAGTTGCTCTGTAAACACGTTCTATCCTATGCGCACATAACTTAAGAGATACTGTGCCTCAACTTCGAACTCTAGTCATAACTAAAGAGCCCAAATGGGGCGCGTATTGAGAGAATAAAAGTTTACTGTACCTAGTGATTCAATGATGTAAAGCGTGTGGTGGATATGATTTCGTAGCATTTATTTACCATTCTTCGGCAGTTCATTGCTTACTTCCGTACTTTTACATTTCCTGGCATATTTCTTTACTTCTTTAGTTCTTCACATTCATCCACACGTTTTCACTTCAATCATGCTTCTCACTACGTACACAGCATTTCTTTATATCGTGCCGTAATTATTTTCATTCTTCCCTACTTCTTTACTTAATTTCATAGTATTTATTTATCTTTATATAGGGACATCATTTTATTTTTACTAACATTTTTAATATTAACCTGTCTGTACCTTTAGAGAACCGGAAACACCGCTTGCTTCCCCCTCCAAGACTGGAGTTCGATGATACTGGCGTAAAACACAAATCACTCTACTAGGTATAGGAAGGAAGAAAAGTAGTTCATCCATTTACATAAACTAGGAAATATCGCGATTTTGAGTTTGATAATTTTCATTAGGTTTTTCTTTAATCAAAGTACAGTACCGTATTAAGAATAAGTGTTTTTACTCACGAAGTGAGTTATCCATGCGAATGTATTCATTATGCGGTGTATATTATACTGTCTACAGCACATTAGCGTACAATGTAGAGAAAGAAGTTAAATTGAGAAATAATCATAATATGAATATTTAAACACAATTTTGAAAATGGTGGCCGTTCATTTCGATATAGGCTTCAGTTCTTTTGTGCATATTATCGCACTATAGACTAATGCATCTAATTCCAATTGCCAGTTTCGTCCTTCGTACTAGTAACTCGTGTTGAAATAATTCTATACCTACTCTACGTACTGTTAATTCAATCTTCACTTCTTACTCAGACATGCTATCTACTGTCCGTCCAAGTGGTTATGCCGCATAGTTGTAGAAAGGGAAGAAATCACGTAACAGTTAATTACTTAACGAGGCCCTTTTATTTAAGTTAAATTAAACAGCTATATAATATTACGTAAACGCCCAATTCCTAAGAGAAATTAATGTTTTCAGAAAAGAGCTAAGACAGCCCAGCTTTTACAGAGGGGCGAGCAGAAGCAGGTGGGGGAAATCGGGATGCGACGTAGGCAAACGGACAGTACCTGTGCGAAAATATGATTCAATATTGAAAGCTCTTTCGTCACTGGAAAACGCGAACATATTTCTGGAACGTACTATACTCAGTAACTCAGTACTGCTTACTATCTGCTGTCTTGGCTCTGTGTGCAGTTGGAACTTCATTAGTAGAATGGGTGGGAGTGAAGTACATTAACCCTAGCACTGCTAAGGGGGGGCAAAAATTGCCCGCACTATTTGTTTTATTTGTGTAGAATTTGTAATTGTTGACCTGAAGAAGCAAGATTGTAGGTAGTTGTAGATTAATATCTCAAGTATATAATGACATGGACTTATAATTTTTATGATTTATTTAGATCTGCCTACCATCTTCATTAATAGTGCGGGCAATTTTTGTCCCCCCTTAGACATGGGTGTGACAATTTTTCTGTCTGAAAATATTGATCAAAAATCAGATTAATATACATTGTTTGATTGTTGGTACCACTGGATATACAAATTTAATTCAAATTATGTTGTCATTGTTGCTTTTAAAGTAATAACTGTATTGTTATTCAAACTGGAACAGTTGGAAATTAGTTGTGTGAAATGTCTCGTAATAATCAGAGTGTCAAAATGACTCGGAGTTTTCTCACAGAAAAAGAGGTGACAGCTATGGTAAATGAAGATAATATAGATGATGCAAGTGATCCAGAAGAAGATGATAATGTTGTGACATACGACAGTGACACTGAATATCACAGAGAAATTGAAAGTGACTCAAGTTCGCGAAGTTCATCCCCTGATCAGCAGCACGCTTCTACTTCTAACATCGCTGTTATAGCAAGAAGTGGTAGGGAATATACTACTGCACCTCCAAGGCAAGTCCGCAGGTCAGTACAGAATATAGTGAGTTTCCATGAAGGTTTGACCTCTAATGCGTCAGAATCTTTCAAAAAGTTTATAACTCCTGAAATAATGAACATTATTGTGCATCATACTAATGAAGAAGCTAGTATTAGGAATCTAAAACTTACAAACACAGAAGAATTATATGCCTTCATTGGTATTTTGATACTCATGGGTGCAAATAATGACAGTGAACTGCCAATTGACGATTTATGGAGAAAAGTACTGGGCAAGAACATCTACACAGCTACAATGAGTCGTATTCGATTTGGAGAACTTCTGTCCTTGATTAGATTTGATGATAAGCAAACAAGAACTGAAAGACGAAAGCAAGATAAGTTTTACCCCATTCGTGAAGTTTTCTATAAAATTGAAGAATTGTTTGTAAAAACTACATATCTAGTGCATATCTAACAATCGACGAAATGCTCTCGCTCTTTCGAGGAAGATGTCCATTTAAAATCTTTATGAAAGACAAGCCAGGCAAATATGGCATATTGATTAGGATGTTATCGGATGCACACACCCGGTATATTCTGAAAATGGAGGTCTATGCAGGAAAGGATGAGCGACCAGCCGAGGAACGGAGTGCAAAGGCAGTTGTTAGACGCCTAGTGAAGCCGCTGGAAGGAACCGGAAGAAATGTAACAACGGGTCGTTATTATACATCCATCGAGCTAGCGGAGGAACTTTACAATGATGACAAGCTGACTTTGGTGGGGACATTGAAGAGTAACAGAAAGCACATACCGGAAGAGCTAAAGAAGACGCTATATTCCTCTAGATTCTTATTCACAGACCCGAAAACAGGCAAGGCACCAGTTACCTTGGTTTCATACATCACCAGACTCAAGCCCACTAAGAATCTCCTACTTCTATCCACACAACATAATGATAGAAAAGTGGATGAGTCGACAGAGAAAAAGAAAACAGATGTTAATCTCTACTATAATGAAACAAAAGGCGGTATAGACAGCATTGATCAAATGACGCGACATCACTCTGTGAAGCGGGGGACTAGAAGGTGGCCGCTATCTATATTTTTCACCTTGATAGATATTGCAGGTCTCATTGGTGGAACAATTTTCATGAAAAGCAACCCCGACTGGAATAAGAAAAAGCATAATGTAAGAAGGCTCTATATGCTGGAATTGGGTCAACAACTAGTTAGGCCAGTTGTGGAAGAGAGAGCCAAGAATATTATAGGTTTGCAAAAGCCTATCATCTCTGCAATAGAAAGTGTTCCAGGGAAAACGCTTCCCAGTACTAGTGTAGTTGTTCCTCCTGGTGCATCGTATTCACGGGGAAGATGTCATCTCTGCTTGAAGACAAAAAGCTCTAAAAGGGAAAAAGACAAAATGACAAAAGTGTCTATAATTTGCTGCAGGTGCTGTAAATATGTTTGTTCCAGTCATTCTGCAGAAACAATCATATGCACCAATTGTGAAAATGAAAGTGAAAGTGAGCGAAAAAAAAGCTATTGACAATTGAGCAATTTGTGACTTTGACTTTTAGTTTTGTTATTTGTGGTCTGCAATAGTTTTGTTGATTACTTAGTACAGAAAAGCCTGAAGTTTAAAAAGTCAAAGCATTAGCCTATATGAGAAATATACGTTTTTATAAGACTATTTTCAAAAACTCATATACTGTATGTGTCTTTTAGAATGTTCCTGATATAGACAATTGTGTAGTAGGCTAAATATTTAAATAATGTTTTGTTCATTACTTAGTACAGAAAAGTCTGAAGTTGAAATATCCAAAGCATTAGCCTATATGAGAAATATACGTTTTTATAATACTATTTTCATAAATACTTATATGTGTGTGTTTTTTTAATGTTCCTGATATAGAAAATCGTGTGGTAACATAGTAAAGTAATTCTTAGTCTATTAAAAAATCAAAACAAAGCGCGGGCAATTTTTGCCCCCTCTTAGCCATCCACGTTACAGATCGAAGCTTAGTAGTGCTAGGGTTAAAAAACTCAGGTACAATAAAAACTGAAGTAAAAATAAAATGATGTCCCTGTACCAAAACATCGGTATGCATAATATACGCCGAAAGAAAATAAGTCTCGGTATTTGAAGATGCAGTTATATTTTGTTGTGTTCGGACTTCAACATTTCTCTACGGACAATTTTTTGAAGAGGAAAATACTTTTATTATATCCGTACGTCCAGTTCCCTTAATTTTATGTTTTTTTTTCTTTGTCCCGTAATTTTAAGAATTTGTATTAAATATTGAGTAGCAAAACAGGCAATAATGATGAATCGATATATTTCGAGTTCGCCTGTGCCACATGATGCGTTTTAGAAAGAAGTTTTTCACAGTATAATCACTAACAGAATATCGTAAGAAATTCACCCCTCAATCCCTGATGAAATAGCCTATATTGTTGTCCATTAAAAGTATAACCATGAAAGAGGAGAAAGTAGTGCAAAGTAAGAGAATGTACTTTTTCGATATGTGGTTAACTGTATAAATTCATTGTATATACAATATATGTATTATATTATTGTAACACACTAAATTAAACGCAGTAATGTAAAATGCAAATAATAGGTGGTTTAATATTTTGAAGAGTAGTCGCAGTACATTAGAAGTATGTACCTCATATGACTACCGTTAAGCTTAGTGTGGTCCTGCCTGTATGAAGACCGTCTTACGTAGGCTACTGTCCATAATCATGCCTACAGTCGATTTTGCGGTTTACAAACCCCAAATGCGCCCTCTAGTCATAATCCTTGCCTAGGGATCCAACATAAAAGCAAATCCATATAAATAATCTTGGATATGATAACTTCTTAAATTATTCATTTTTACACATAGGCTATTCCACATCAATTTGTGTGCCCATCATTTGCTTCCGAACAGTATGAAATATACAGAGTGTAAGGTGTATAAGTGCTATTACTTTAACTGATGATTATTCGTGTCATAAGGAAGAAAAAAGTCCTTCACATTTTTCTTCTAATTGCAATATTTAACGAATTATTAAACTTTACAATATTAGATGTTTGGCAACATTGCTGGGTGAGAGGAGGGGGTTTACAGGTACACAGTACAGCTGAAGCGGGGACAGACATACCGGTACAAAACAGATGCTCTGTTCTAATGCAGGGCCGGACCAGGCCAGCTGTTGTTTACATAAAACGCGCAGCAAATACAAGCTTTCAATCTCATTAGGCCTAATAGAACATTATGATAAATTTACATTTTATGTAACAATATGGCTCCATTTCTTGTTGTACGTCTAAAAAAATAAACAATACTAAGGAGAGCCTAAGCGCTTTACAGCGGAAAGGAAAGATACAGACGAAAGAGATAGTATGTCGCTTGGTCGAGCTATATACAGGGATGGCCAGCACTGATTCAATGGGTAAAGGGAAGAGAACTTATTAAAATTGTATCCATGTTAATTTTTAGATTTAACTGAGAAGTATAAGTGCATTATAAAAATGTAAGTTTTAATTTTAATGCTCATTTTTCACAAGTTTGCTTTTTTATTCAAAAGGAACATTTTATCAATTCTCTTCACAGAAAAATGAAATTTTCTGATATGTTTATTTAGTAGCCTTACAGGTACTAAAACAATGTTTTCGTAAATCTAAGACATAGTAAAAACGTATTAATGAAGTTAGTATATTGAAAAATTTTTAAATATTCGCATGGAAAATGTTTGTAAGGAAATGAATTAATAAAGCAACTACTGTTACATCATAAACAAAAGATATGTGTCCATGTGTTGTAAAAACGTTTTCTCTATAACTTCAGCAGAATGCGAGAAAATAATTTAACATTCTGATGATAGGAAGTTGCGCACCAGTATCAACTTAAAAGCATAATGCGATAAGAATTTTTTTTATGAAATATTAGTTACAGCGTTAAAGTTAAAACCTATACCTAGGTAACTTCGCTTTGTACTATAATATTGTTTTCATTAGTTTATTGATTACTTTTATAAGGCTAAAGGTACCACCAATACCAATTCCAACTTATTATGTCATACTCAGTCTCTTTCTTTGGGATATCACTTTCTTTATAAATGATGCGTTTCATTCACGTAGTGCAATATAGTTGTACTACTATGAAATTTATGTGAATATTCCTCAACTCTTTATTATGTTATTAACGTTTAAAACACAACAGCAATATTAAGAAATCAGTGTGAGTAATTTTGGTTTACAGACAGTATAATATAATATCGAACAGAAAGAAACTGTAAAAATAACGACATAAAATTTCACGTTCCGTTTGAAGTTTGTACACCAGTGTTTTCTTAATTGAACATTCTGCTTATTCATATACTGTATGGGTACATAATCCTTCCTCCTTCCATACCTAGCGCTTGATACCCGCGCACGACGTCAGAAAAATGCGCTTTCTTTGACATCACTGCTGTAGAGGTAAGGGCATAGTTGCGCTCCACGGTCAGGTAAAATGCAGCAGATGAAAAAGGGTCTCTGTTTTGTGGGCATAGTTGCGCCCCGTTCCCATCAGGTAGGGAAAGGGGCATGGCATATTTGCGCCCCGATGAAATAGGTAGAGGAAAAGACACTATGGAAAGTCGAGCCTCGTAATCAACCAACCTTATTGATTTCTTATTCGATTTAATATTTATTAAAATGAACACCATGGAGTTGGCAGTACTTTATTAACTGTTTTTCTACTGTTTATGCAGCGATTATAGATAGCCTACGGTAAAAATGAACATGATGAAGTTGGCAATACTTTATTAACTGTTTTTCTACTGTTCATGCAGTGATTATCGACAGCCTACCGTAAAAATGAACACCATGAAGTTGGCAGTACTTTATTAACTGTTTTTCTACTGTTCATGCAGTGATTATGATAGCCTACCGTAAAAATGAACACCATGAACTTGGCAGTATTTTACTAACTGACATATTCAAATGAGTGAGCCGTTGGAATATGGGGTCTTAGCAGTCTTGACATTTTATTAGTGATTTTCACACCGTCTGTGGCGTATAATGAGGTTAATTTAAAATGAATGTTACGTTTAGTGAAAAGGGTAAAGAATTAACAATTCACAATAGTTCCAAGTTTCAATTTTCGAAACCCTGTACCGTAGGGTTAAGATATCGGTGTACAAACAAAAAAAAATGTATTTCATTTATTGTGTGTGATCGATAAAAAAGTGTTATTTAGGCCTACCTGATTTCAATGCAGCTACCATTATAATATTTTTAAGTAATTTATTTACTTTGTGTACTATGTCCATCGGGGCGCAACTATGCCATACCGGCTGTAGACCGTCCCCGACGACTGTGAAAAGGACGGCACTTATTCCCCTTACACCCTGTATACGGGATTGGTCATATCATAACCCTTACCTAGAAATCCAACATAAAAGCAAACCCATATAAACAATCTTGGCTACTATAGACTAAGTTCTTTAATTATTCATTGTTCCGCATATTCCATATCAGTCATTTGTATGCCCATCATTTATTCCCGGACAGCACGCAATAAACATATTATACGGCAGCTATGACCAAATAGCTATAACTCTTCGAACCCCGGTTTGAGTCTTGGAAACCACGCCCCCACGGGTTGATTCACATGTTCACCGTACTCAATTCTGTGTGCCCAATAGCGTCTCTTAGGAGTACAGGTAAAGTTTAACATGGAAACGTAACATTTTCACATATTAAATTATTCTTAATATAGGCCTATGTCGCATCATTCCATCGACGAATATCATACTATTAATCTCAACGTGTATCTCGTTTTAACTGTGACAACGTTTTTTAGTTCTTTTAATCATTCTGATTATTGTATTTGTTTGTTTTGTGAAGGATTTTAGATAAGGGTGCAAATAGCTGTAGCAGCTGACGTGCCCTATTTCAATCCCACTAACTAACTGACTAACTAACTGACTAACTAACTAACTAACTAAATCTCAACGTAGACGTGTGCTTTTTCTATGATTTGAATGTCCATAACCTACCAAAACAGTCCATCCATTCTTCTCTGTCCTATTTATACCTTCAAACTAGCCTATTTTATTTCCTAACTCATCCCCCATAGCAGTGCTTCCCTATTCCCTCGAATCACCTACATCACTTCCAATAACGTCCGTCATTCATGCTCTATTAAACTTTACCTTTGTTCATGCACTGCTTATCTTCTGAACACTTTCGGTATATTTTCTCTGCACTGCTTTTGTTCCTTATCCTTGACTATAACGCATTTTGATTATCTTTATGCTGTCACTTTCCATATATCTCCTACCCTATTTTCACTTTACACTTAATATTCTGTCTCATTATTTCATTGTGCCGTCCACACCTTGGAGGAACGGTTAGTGCGTCTGGCCGCGAAACCAGGTGACCCGGGTTCGATTCCCGGTTGGAGCAAGTTGCCTAGTTCACGTTTTTCCGGGGTTTTCCCCTGAACCCAATATGAGCAAATGCTGGGTAACTATCGATGCTGGACCCCGGACTCATTTCACCGGCATTATGACCTTCATCTCATTCAGACGCTAAGTAACCTAAGATGTTGATAAAGCATCGTAAAATAACCTACTAAAACAGTAGTGTCAGAGTTGTAAGCTCCAAAACCGGTTGTGGAGCTAGAGAGTGCAGTCGGAGCGTGAACTTTCTTATGTCTGTGAAAGCACCGGAGCACGCAAAGAGTCATAGTGGAGCGCTCCGCTCCGTTTAGGCTCTGTCTGACAACGCTGTACTAAAATAATAATAATAATAATAATAATAATAATAATAATAATAATAATAATAATAATAATAATAAAAGAATTCATTGTGCTCTCGTCTCCTGCGTCGGTGTTTTTTGTATTTCCCTTTACGCTCTCCTTCCTTAAACATCAGTTGTTTAAACTATAATTCTTCTGTTCTTAATTACTTGTTATCACAACACCTCTAGTTGAAGACTCGCTCCCATCTTCTTCATTTCCCCTCCTTGTCGAGGCTCCACGTTTCCTTTTTTCATCGATCTCATTGACCTTAATTTGCCGGTCTTTCTTTCCTGTCGCTTCTACTTTCTTGCTCTACTGACGCGTCAAATTCTGCTGTTATGTCGTATGATACTCTTTTGGCCTTGTCCTCGTACTGCCTGCTTAGCTGGCGATGTGCACACGTACCCCAACCTTCCAGCTGCTCATTTGTCATTCACTGCATTCATCGTTTCTGCTGACTGTAACATTCTTTCCTTGCTTCTCGTTTCTACTTCCTGCTCGTCTGCATTTAACAAATTCTGATTTGCGTCCCTTGTTACTCTGTCTTGTCTAGCGCCTTAAATTATTGATATTCCACCCTTTCTTTCTCTTTGTTTGTTTCACTATGATCTTCTTTATTTTCGTTTTAATTCATTTATTTTCTTATTCATGTCTCCTCTCTCCAAGTCTACGCCGTTCAAGTTATCCAAAAAAAATTCCAAATTAAAAATCTCATCATTTATTTTCAGTTTGTCGTGGTACAGTATAGCAAAATGTCCGCTATTTCTAGGTGCCCACAAAACTTGCAGCAATAGTCTTCTTCTACATCTTATTTCTTAGTCATAATTCTAATCCTGGATATAAAGAAATGCTCCAAATTATTGACATTCTCAGTGGAAAATGTGAAACAGTCGCTGAAATATGAAACATTTAGTGTACAGGTATGCACCAGTCACTCTTTTGAGAGATCTTTCTCCGCATTTAAAATACTTCCGACAGAAAAAAGGAGAAATTTCACAGTAGAGAATCAGGAGAAATCGTTGGTTGTTTACTGCCATAATAATTTATTACGTGAAAAGCAAAGAAAGTTTAAAAAAACAGTTGGAATCTTAGAAAGTTAGAGATGTACCAGTTCAAATATATATGCAAAATGAGTCATAAATGCATTTATGGAAAAATGGATTTAATAAAAATGATGATGGCTTGGTGACAATTTATTACTTCAACTTATTTTATTTATATCATATTACTAAATCAAATGAACCTCTGAAGTGTATTCTAGTCATAACCTTTGCCTAGGGGCTAACGTAAAAGCAAATCCATATATACTGTACACGAATAACTTCATAATTATTCATTTTCATACGCATTCCCATCAATAACTTTTGTGCCACCATTTATCTCCCGGACAGCAAGCAATCTTTCAAAATTGGAACATAATAGTGTGTCAAAACGATATGCTCCCATTTGATGTCCTTTAGAACCGTCGTGAGGTGTGCCATTAGTTCCGAGACCACCTATGATGTCCTCGTTCCAGCATCATCAGAGACTACTGCGTCCTTAAATATTGCCCCGAAATGCTTGGCCACGTTAAAAATCTAATTGTTTGCGTTTCCCTTAAAGCATGGTATTTCATCATTCAGAAACAAACCACCTAAGAATCAAGGATGTTACCAAGATCTCTCAAAAACGGAATTACTTTATTTTCTAAAACTGTATTCCTGAAATAGTTGCACCTTCTTTTTTGATAATCCACATAAGATTGTGTGCTGTTCGAGTGGCAAATGGTAGACATTATTATTATTATTATTATTATTATTATTATTATTATTTCATATTTCATATTTAAAGAATCCACTGCAAGAATGATGGATGTCATTTGGAATACATTTTGCAGGAGAAGCAATTGAAAGTTTGAAATGCTTAGCGCTCAAAGCTTAACTGTGATTTTCCGATCATTACTGGACAATGACTATCAGTGTTAATGCCATATAACTCTCTATATACATTCTATACAGGATGTTTAAAAAATACGGGACATAATTTCAGGTATGTATTTCCCACATGTAGACAATCAAAATAGTTCATTACAACATTGTGTCAGGAAATGCTTTATTTCCGAGTTATGGCCTTCACAACATTGAAATTCACCGGAACGTTTTTCTTTCCGCAAGTCGTTGCCGTCAAAGGAGACATTAAGAGGGCACTCTGACAGTTCATTCCGAGGCGAAGGTTACATTCAGTGTTGTGTAGGCGTTAGACTGTGCGACATGTATTCTAATCAAGAGCTGGCAGAGATACACTTCATGTACGGTAAGGCGGACGGCAATGCTGCGCTGGCTCGTCGTTTGTACCAGGAAAGGTACCCACAGCGACAATGTCCAGATCGGAAGACATTTGTACGTCTCCATTACCGTCTGTGCGAGTATTGAAAATTTAACTCTCCTGGTTTGGGAAGGGGACGACCAAGATCTACAAATCCAGAAGTAGAGGAGGAGATTCTGGAGGCTGTGAACATGACTCGTTCTATCAGCACACGAAGGGTAGCGTTGCAAGTCAATGTTCCTCATACGACTGTCTGGAGACTGTTGAAAGAGTATCAATTGTATCCTTATCATTTGCAACGTGTACAGGCCCTGTCACCAGCAGATTACCCTGCACGAGTTAGGTTCTGTCAGTGGTTTTTGCAGCAGTGTGGTGTAAATCCGAACTTTCCTGCCTTAGTATTATTTACAGATGAAGCACAGTTCACACGAGATGGCATAACAAATTTCCACAATCAGCATGTATGGGCGTATGAAAACCCACGTGCAACTGTTCCATCTCACCACCAGGTGCGGTTCTCCCTCACCATGTGGGCCGGTATCATTGGTGATTGATTAGTTGGACCCCATGTACTTGTAAATAGACTTACGGGGCAGGCGTACACAAACTTCCTGGAAAATACCATACCTCATGTTTTAGAAGACACTCCACTGATCAATCGTCAACACATTCACTTCTTGCATGATGGCGCTCCTGCACACTTAAGTCGTACGGCTCGCCGGTACTTGGATCGAAGGTTTCCTGATCGATGGATAGGTAGAGGTGGCCCAATTGCTTGGCCTCCACGCTCACCTGATCTGAACCCTCTCGATTTCTACTTGTGGGGCCATTTAGAATCATTGGTTTATTCGTTTCCGGTGGCTGATTTGGAATCTCTTTGGAATCGAATTGTGGCATGTACTGAGGACATACGCAATACTCCTGGAGTTTGGGTTCGTGTTCGCAGGTCAATGAGACATCGATGTGAGGTCTGTATTCAAGCAGGAGGTGGACATTTTGAACATCTTCTGTAATGACAACGACCTGCGGAAAGAAGAACGTTCCGGTGAATTTCAATGTTGTGAAGGCCATAAGTCGGAAATGAAGCATTTCCGGACACATGTTGTAATGAACTATTTTGATTGTCTACATGTGGGAAATACATACCTGAAATTATGCCCCGTATTTTTTAAACACCCTGTATGTCTTAAGCTATGCATTGACAGTCTTGGTTCATTTTCGACAAGAAAGTGACATCCATCATTCTTGCAGTGGACTCTTCATTTATTATCATCATATGGCTTTCGGGTAGTGGTTTCCCTCACATTTCTGCATACTGTCTACCACTCCCTTGCTTACATTCAATCACATATCCTTTATATTTCTCCTATCATCTATATCTCCCCATCTCTTTCAATTACCTAAAGTTAAACCCTACTTCTGTCTATTTCTTCCTCCATACAGTATTTTCAACTCCTAACCTTCTTTATCTCCCCTCAATCTCATTCCCGAATGCTACGCAATACTGTCTATCTTACTCTTATATAGAAACATTCTCGTGTACATCTACTCCTCCCTCTCTACTACTATCATTGTCATCTTTCATTACTGTTGTCCCTACTTTTCTGTTTATCGTTAAAACCTTTTAATCTCCGACTAATATTCACTAATATTTCTACTATCTCATCTACTTTATCGTATTATTATTTGTCTCATTTATTGTTGCAATGTTCAATGATTGTGATACGTCCTTGCTATTTCCAGTTTAATTCACTTATCACTTTTTCCCTTTATTGGATAACTTTTACGGTTCACTCTCACTACTTGCACTCACTTTCTATCTCCTCACTTACCATATTTTCCATTTCAATTACATCAAACCCTACATATTATTTACTTACTATCTCCAACTCTTATTAGTCTCACTATCATATTGCTTTTCTTCTCCCTATTTACTCTAGTCATGTTCTCATTAACACTTCACTACTTATTCGTCTATATTATTCACAGTTCCACTTCAGTTACACTAATTTGATCTATCCATTTTACAGTATATTATAACTTCTGCTCTATTATTATTATTATTATTATTATTATTATTATTATTAATGTGGAATATGTGTAAAACTGCATAATTAAAGAAGTTCTAATGGCCAAGTACAGTACAGCGTCTCGTTTAGGCACAGTGAAAACGTAAATAAAGTACAGGTAACATGTAGGAGGAGGACGAGCCGTACGATAAACACGAGGGATGCACAAGGTTTAGTTACAACATTTATGGCGGAGCATTAATTGAAATTATATTTTCCAAAACACACAAAACAAAAGAACACAAACTACATAACGTTATCATATACACATTTTAACAAACAAGCAATTGTAACGTTGAAATAATTCAATATAACAAATCAAATTTTGCTACTTACAGTATATGATGTTGCTTTCAAGCAGCATTTCTTACCGCCATGAATTTTATTCTCTGTATGACTAACATAATATCACCGTCTTCTGTGGCCGAATTAACAAAACTACAATATATTGTCTGAAGTGACAACACTATTTTCTAAACATAATTATCCCTTCTTAAAGTTCAATTTATTCAGGTAGTATCTTATTTTAACATCTTGTTGTGTCTGAGGTGACAAGTCAGCCTATGTTTGTGCTATATTTGTGATATCTTTGATTGTGTATCGCTTCCAGAAGTCTGTAGCACATTGCAGAAATTTTCGCAGCAAAGTTCTGCGATATTTCCGCTTAAAGCTTTCGAGAACACCATGTCCGTGGGCTGTATGAGGGCTGTGGTGTGTACTGGTAGGAAATGACATTTTCTTTTATCAGCACTCACTACACTATCAGTTGTGTGCGCAGGAGCATTTTCCAACAAAAGAAAAGCTTCTTCCGGCAAATTACATTTGTTTAAATATTGATAAACACGAGGTACAAAACACTTTGAAACCACTCATTAAATGTTGTTTTATCAATTCAGGCATTTTTGGGAGTAGTACAGAACTGGCAACGACTCCCTTTTTACGTTTTTCAACGCTCTGGGATTTGTAACTTTCCAAATAACAAGAAGCAGCAATCCGTGAGTTCCACTCGCATTACAGCAGGCTACTAGAAGTGTCAGTCTGTCCTTCTGCAGTTTGTACTCTGGTGTTGAGACCTCAGATGAAGATGCTAGGATCGTATTCGGAAGAGCTTTCCAATTCAGACCTGTTTCGTCACA
The DNA here is from genome assembly GCF_040183065.1 of Periplaneta americana. Classification (NCBI taxonomy): domain Eukaryota; kingdom Metazoa; phylum Arthropoda; class Insecta; order Blattodea; family Blattidae; genus Periplaneta; species Periplaneta americana. The sequence continues at coordinate 130,594,786 of NC_091131.1, read as the reverse complement.
GTTATATATTTGTTCTTTTACGAGGTGACGAGATTGTATGACACTTTTAAGGTCTTCGATGTATCCTGGCGTTATAGAAATATTGGCACTTAGTTTTTCATCTTGTATGCTAAGTTTTCAGATATCATGCCGGGATTTGAAAGCCTTCAGCCATCCACTGCTGGCTTTGAAATTTGTATCACCTCACATCTTTTATTCAAGTCTAAAGCTTTATTACACAGTAGGGGTCCAGACACAGGGATGAATTCGAGCTTTCGAATGCACTGCCTAAATGAGACGCTCTACTGCATGTTTCTATGAGTTTGCTTTTACATTGAACCCCAAGGTAAAGTTTATGAGTAGACTTCGAAGTTCAGGAACAGGTCGGGGACATACAGGTTAACTGATAGCGGAGTGTTGGGTGAGATGGGGAACAGGATTGGGCTTGCTTACTTTTTCCGGACTGATTGGAGATTTCGTACGTACTAGCACTGAAGCTGGCACAGCTGGACTATAATTTAGGTGAAATAATTGCGATGTCGAAAACCAAGTTCAGTTGGAACAAATTTTTAAATATACATTATTAAATTCCTTCCACAAAAAAAAAAAAAAATAACTACAAGTAAAAACAAGTAATATTATTTAGAATGGCAAAATGAGTCACAATTGCTGGCAAAAAATTGTCTTAATTATGCACTAAAAATTTATGACATGATTTTGAAGTACTGGTAAGCCTATCTAGATTTAAAAATTATAACGTGTAAATACAAATAGAAATAGAAGATATATGTATGTATTTATCAACACTACAGTTGGGTATACACCCGGTGACAGTGATATTATAATACACAATAATAACATTACAATAATCACAGTAATAAATTTACAGTAATTACAGCAATAAAAAAATAAAATAAACGTAAATTTAATTCGAACTATAAATAAATAAATGCAATAAACCTAAGATATAGAATACGTAAATTAAATTAGTGTTAATATATTATATTTAATATAAGTACCGGTATATTTTAAACAAGTATCCTGTTAATTTGTGATATCGGTACTTAATTTTAATTCATTGTATTCTCAGTTTACTCTATTTTCTTATCGAGTTAACATACAAAACTTTAATTTTGACTTCTTACTAAATAGAATACTTATTTTCATTTTAACTACAGTTATTATCTTCGTTTCTTGGTAATAGATTTTACTCATACGGGGTTAAGTTTATATATATATATATATATATATATATATATATATATATATATACAGTAATAGGCCCAGATATATTTGTTTTTACTTGGTTATTTAACGACGTTGTAACACCTACGAGGTTATTTAGCTTCGATGGAATTGGCGATAGCGAGATAATATTTCACGAGATGAGGCCGAGGATTCGCCATAGATTACCTGACATTTGCCTTACGGTAGGGGAAAACCTCGGGGAAAAAAATCCAACCAGGTAATCAGCCCAAGCGGAAATCGAACCCGAGCCCGAACGCAACTCCGGATCGGCAGGCAAGCGTCTTAACCGAAAGTTTATATTAAATAGACCATATTGTTTTCTAAATTTTTTATCTAAATATTGTTTCTTTCATAGTAATAATCTTTCTTTCGGACAAGTCTATTTCCGTGACCAATGTTTTGTAATTTCTATATTTATGTCGCTTATTTTCCTTATTTTGTTATATATTGTGTAGGTCTACAGTTACAAATTGTAGCCTATGTGTTCTGATATTATTATTATTATTATTATTATTATTATTATTATAAAATTGTTACAAAGTACCTAATATTGCTTTGTGTAATTGTTTATAGGCCTAAGAAAATATTTTACGTTTCTAATAATAATAATTTATTTATTAAGGCCAGGTTACACTCTACCAGGTAACAAAATATACAAGCAGTGAAATTTAAGAAAAAGTTAAAGAACAGAATATTAACATATTACAAAAAATAATAACGTAAAATACAGATCTAAAGGTTGGGATATAATAAAAGCAACTCAGTTTGTACATATAGCTTACAGGGGAAAACGTAAGGAAGGATACAACAAACGGAAGGTAATGAAATAAAAAAAAATACGAAATTTAAATAAAATGAACAATAAAAAGGGTACGACAATAAATTCATCCGGCGATCAAGAGAACAAAAAAAAAAAAAAAAAAGGAAAAGTAAGAAAAAGAAACACATTTTTACAAAACTATCGCAGAGAAAAGGACTTATAAGTGAAAGGAATCTGAATTGAAAAAGTGAAACTTTAGTTTATTTTTGAAACTAGGTAATGTCCGACAGTCTCTGACATGTTGTGGTAGAGAGTTCCAGAGATGAACTGCAGAGACGGTGAAAGATGAAGAGTAGGAGGATGTTCTGTGTTTAGGAACGGAGAATGTGATACGATGTTGTGAGCGAGTATCTATTTCGTGATATGAGGGCAAGTGTTAAAAACGAGAAGCTAAGTAGCTAGGGTTAGAGTTCTGAAGAATATTGAAGAGTAACGTGACAGAGAGACGGTCTCAGGACAGCATATTTAGTTTCTACATTCTAGAGACGATAATACAATACAGTAGCGTGCACATTAATCCGAACACGACATATTTTTACATTTTCTGTCATTGTTGGCGTCACAGCTGCTCATACCGCTTTAATTGACATCTGTAGTACATGTAATTCCATTGTTAAAGGTCTGTCATTATTTTTTTATAATATGTGACATTTTGCCTGTCGTTTTGTGCTTATAAGCGTTTGAGTTGTGTTGAAGACTTAATACTGCAATCCTGTGTACATTCTGTCGTCTTCACAAATGGATACAACTCCACGAAAACGGTCTAAAATTATAACATTAGCAGAGCATTCTTCTATGACACAGAGGCAAATTGCTGCAGAATGTCACATCGGTTTGGCTATTGTTAATTCGATCATAAAACGATACAGGGAGACTGGATCCATCACACCCCAGAAAAAAGGAAACTTGGCCGGAAAAGGAAGACTTCACCTGCAGATGATCGTTTAATTGTCAGGAAAAGTAAATTAAATCCTAGACTAACTGCTGTCGACTTAAACCGCGAGTTAATGGCTACCACTGGAGCGAATATTCACGTCACAACAGTGCGGCGTAGGCTTTTGGAAGCTGGACGAAGGGCTCGTAAGCCTATTAAGAAGCAACTGCTAACCCCTGTTATGTGCAAAAAAACGCTTAATGTGGGCAAAATTACATCAACACTGGATAGCGAATGACTGGAAGAATGTACTTTTTTCCGAGGAGTTTCATTTCGAGGTCCACGGCCACCGTGTTTCTTACGTACGGAAAGGATCCGAAAAAGTAACAGCAGCTCATCTCCAACAAACACCCAAATACCCCCCTAAAGTAATGTTTTGGGGTTGTTTTACACATGAAGGGCCTGGAGCATTAATACCTATCAAGGGAATGATGAATTCTGACAAATGTATTCACTTATTGGAAACCAGAATCGTACCCCAGCTGCAAAAATCATTTCCGGATGGCAGAGGTGTGTTCCAACAAGACCTGGCACCATGCCATACGTCTCGAAAAACTACAGAATTCTTCAACAAGAAGAATATTCAGGTACTCCCCTGGCCAGGCAACTCACCCGACATCAACCCCATTGAGAACTTTTGGTCAATTTGCAAAAGAAGAATGCAAAAAATGGATTGTTCTACAAAGGAGAAGATGATTTCTGCCCTCATTGGTGTATGGTTTCGCGATGAAGAAATGAAGAATATTTGTGGGAAATTAGTGGAATCCATGCCAAATCGTCTCAGAGCTGTTATTAGGAACAAGGGAGGCCACATAGATTACTGAGGTATGTCTTAGATCCTTTTTTTTATCCCGTTTGAGTGTTTTTGCATAAGTAATTACGTTGTTCGGATTAATTTGCACGCTACTGTATATTCTGATCAACAAAATATTTATGTTTGTACCTAAGACGAACATTTAATGTTTTCCTTGCTCGATCTGTATTTCTTCACTCAACTATCATAATATGTGTGTGAGGGGAGAGGATTACTTTGCCATCTGCTTTGCAAACACCGTATTATTCTGTGTGCACTTAACTTGAGAGTAAATGTGCCTCAACTGCGAAGTCTACTTATGAGTCACCATTCCTGTACATATCTATTTCATTATTGGTTTTATGATTGTAAATATATTACTAAAATTGTGTGTTATTAGCAGTGTTAGTAGTAGTTCGTACCACCGAAGGGGATTAAGGTCTGAGATACTAGCCTAATACATTAATAATAATAATAATAATAATAATAATAATAATAATATAATAAATTGAAACTTCGATATCTCCTCAGACTACACAAAGGAAATTGAAACTTTCCTCGGCTTCACGTCACTTAGATATCTCCTCAACTAACCCACTAACCTCGTCACAAACCTCGAACTTATATCACTTAGCTATCCCCTTATTTAACCTATAACGAAACGCAAATCAGATGTCAGTCCCGGGTATGTTGTGTAGAGATATCGACGATTGCCCTAAATTATTAATATTAATGCTGGGTCCGTCGCTTTGGCACAGTAGATAGCATATGTACTTTCGAACCTATTGGTCTGTTGTTCTATTCCAGGTGTGGGTAGTGGAAGAGATTTGTCCTTCATGCACGAAAGTGGGTGTTTATACCTTTCATGTGCTGTCTTGTCGTGTCAGTGGTGGCCCTGTTCTGTGTAGATTACATGATCAGGGAAACCTGCAATATGCGTCTATTAACTCTGTTAGCTCACATAATTATATAAGTTACAACCTCTGCTACAACGCATTGAATTGTCAGTCGGTACGAAAGGAGATGGGCCTAAATGTAACGAAGAAAGAAAGAGAGAATACTAAGTATGGCCCTTACTTACTTACTTACTGGCTTTTAAGGAACCCGGAGGTTCATTGCCGCCCTCACAAGTCCGCCATTGGCCCCTATCCTGTGCAAGATTAATCCAGCCTCTATAATCATATCTCACCTCCCACAAATCCATTTTAATATTATCTTCCCATCTACGTCTCGGCCTCCTCAAAGGTCTTTTTCCCTCCGGCCTCCCAATTAACACTCTATATGCATTTCTGGATTCGCCCATACGTGCTACATGCCATGCCCATCTCAAACGTCTGGATTTAATGTTCCTAATTATGTCCGGTGAAGAATACAATGCGTGCAGTTCTATGTTGTGTAACTTTCTCCATTCTCCTGTAACTTCATCCCTCTTAGCCACAAATATTTTCCTAAGCGCCTTATTCTCAAACACCCTTAACCTATGTTCCTCTCTCAAAGTGAGAGTCCAAGTTTCACAACCATACAGAACAACCGGTAATATAACTGTTTTATAAATTCTAACTTTCAGATTTTTTGACAGCAGACTGGATAATAAAAGCTTCTCAACGGAATAATAACAGGCATTTCTCATATTTATTCTGTGCTTAATTTCCTCCCGATTATAATTTATATTTGTTACTGTTGCTCCCAGGTATTTGAATTTTTCCACCTCTTCAAAGGATAAATTTGCAATTTTTATATTTCCATTTCGTACAAAATTCTCGTCACGAGACATAATCATATACTTTGTCTTTTTGGGATTTACTTCCAAACCTATCACTTTACTTGCTTCAAGTAAAATTCCAGTATTTTCCCTGTGGATTTTCTCCTAACATATTCACGTCATCCGCATAAACAAGCAGCTGATGTAACCCGTTCAATTCGAAACCCTCTCTGTTATCCTGGACTTTTCTAATGGCATAATCTAGAGCAAACTTAAAAAGTAAAGGTGATAGTGCATCTCCTTGCTTTAGCCCACAATGAATTGGAAACTCATCTGACAGAAAGTATGGCCCTAAAAGTGAAAAATATAATGCCTTGGTAATATTGGTATTTGGGAATGGAACAGCGTCTCTTAGCTGTAGAATTCGAGTATAATGCAATAAATTAAACTTTACTAAAATTAATACTTATTAATAATTTTATGATCTGCAAAACATTTTCACTTCGCATTTTCAGATAGTCTCGTCACATCTTTGTTGTAATTTGAGTTCACGTGTAAATTAGGTGTATAGTGCGTAGAATTAGCATTGCTCAAATGCACATTCGTAACTCAGTCTGTTAACTGTTTTTGTCAAAAGAACCAACGTCCTAACTAGAACAGATTCCGTGGTATTTCTGGAAAAATAAAACGGCTGTTCAGAGAACTTATTTTCAGAGTGGTATGGTTCTCCTACCATTCTTAATTCGTCAACGTTCCACTCACAGACTATAATCATCCCTCTTGGTCTGATTGCTTGGTTTGTTTTTCGCAGTTTTTCCCAACTGTAAGGCAATGTCAGGTATATGACGAATTCTCGGTCTCATCTCCCTGAAATACTATTTTGCTATCACCAATTTCACCGAAGCTAAATAACCTCATAGTAGAGCGTCAATAAGTGACAGGTTAAAAACTTGGATAAAAAAGTAGATGTAGTTCTAATTGCTACACGAGAGAGATAATCATCTCCTTCAAGGTTAGGCCTTTCGACCTGTTCCGCCTCCATCAAAATTGGTCTCGCCACTTTTAACTGGTCTTCCTATTAACCTCCTTCCCCTTGGATTATAATCCATGGCTGCTCTAGCAATACGTGTAGTTGGCATTCTATGTATGTGTTCTTTCCAGTTCTTTTGTTTTATTCTAATTATTTATTTACGTTGTATATTTAGTTATTTCCTTATATCTTCATTCCTCTTTCTATGCAACAAAGTATCTCAAAAACTTCATTCTCCAGCATCGATTCTTCGTTCATGGTCTTTTGTTAAAGTCCAGTATTCACAACCGTATAAGAATGCAGGGATTGCCATGGTTTTATAAAACTTCAATAAAGTTTCCTTTCGCATCTTTTTACCCAAGTACGGCGAATCGTATCACAGTAATTAATAAAAAAAAACAGTGATGCTCGTTAACAGAAGCAGAAGTCATATTTCTAAAGATCTCTTCCGAATGAGACATTGAGCTAAAGATCACCGAGATACCTCAGGTTGTAGGAATATAATAATGGGTATAGGTCTTGCAAGAAGGGAATACCGACGGAAGGAATGCGAATGAAACAATGCGATAAGGAAGAGCGGGCGACAGGAAAGGTCACGAGATAGTTTGAATGATATTCAAGAGTACAGTCGGAAGAGAAACGACATCGATGGAATCAGTCTTACGTTGTGATAGTTACCTTATGACTTTAGTTCGTTCCATTGCATGTGAATACGTGTCTTGTATCGCACGGTATTATTTCATTCGTAAACATATGTTGCGCGTTTAATTAGCTTCGAATTTCTCTCTTACTACGTTCTTTATTTCCACAGCGATGTCCTCATTTGTCCATCTTCTTGGAAGAGACAGTACTTCCCTCGGCCCACACCTCTCGCCCCTCGGTGTGCCTACATACACGCGTCAAATCAGACAGCAACACCACCATTGCTTTTCGGTAATCTTTCCTTGCGCGAGCTATATCCAATGCTGACTAGTAAACACAAGGCCAATCACAAAAAGAAACGGTGGGCTGATTGAAGTTGAAAGAGTCCACTGATCTATAATAAATTGTGGTGTTTATAACGAGAATATAACGAATTTCTAAATTTAACAAGATTAAATCAACTTTATGAACATTTCGTTTAGACTTGTATTCATATTCATAATATGGAGTCTCGCTATCATTGAATACAATGACTGTAAGTATCCATACTGTAGATATTAAGCTTATCTATTAAATTAAGAAAAATTCGTGATAATATGAAAGGGAAGAGTTCGGCAGGCACTGTGGATCATGTCCCGACATGGCTCAGTTGTAAAGAGCGCTAAGCGCTCAGAGCTGAGAGGTCCCGGGTTCGATTCCCGGTGCCGGAACGAATTTTTCTGAATTTAATGGATATTTCCTGTAGAATTGGTAAGATGATAGTCTTAAACTTGAGATTACATTATCGATTTATCTGCATGAATATTTGATCTTCGAAATTTAATTGCAAATGTTCCATTTTATATGATTACAGAGTGAAATGGTGTTCGATCAGCAAATGGATCAACAAGGAGAACAATCGAATGGTAAGTATTAATTTTAATTATATATGTTTAACGTAGAACGTTTAAGTGAGCATCTATTCGGGAAAAATTTCCGTTACCATTTTTGTGTAATATTTTAACATGCAACTTGCTCCTTACTGGGAGCGCGCCAATGCAACCCGCAACATACCTTTACTTCATAGCGGCAGCGGGTCGATGCAGCCAACAACACATCATTATTGGAAAAATAATGAAGTTTGAATATCATCGCATATAAAATAGCTATAACTGTGGCTTGAAGAGGGAATGCCGCATCTTTATTGACTGGTTAGATATTCATTAAAAGTTAAAGTTCGTTTTATGATTATGCTAAGATAAATCTCATAAAGCGATAACCTACGATTATTTTAAATCATACAACCTCCACTTAAACGTTGTCATCTTTTTTTTACTGTCAGTTTCTCTTAACTCACACTTAATACGTATTCTTGAAATTATGACTTACAAGGGAAGGTTTTGGACCTCCCGACGAGAATAGTTACGAAACTTTCTGAGGTGGACAAGCAAGAGACCAAAAAGTAACTGGTACATAGCTTATGAAAATGGAACGCGCCTGTAATCTTTGTTACCATAAATTCTTACTTTGTACGTGGGGCTCTAGTGTCATTAAGTGCTACGGCGCAAGCCTGGCAGGTGTCCGTTGTGTTCATCAGTGACTGATACTTACGTAGTACAAGTACGATTCAGGGCACAAGCCTGTTCCTACACTAACGAATACTGTATTTGGAATTATTGTGTTTTTTGCAAAATCGCTTGCAACCTCATGCTGTGGTACAGATACTGGTGAATGAGATGATGCAGAATTTCCAAGCAGTTAAGACGGCTCCAATGTACAGTTCCCTAAAAAGGGAATAAGACGATGGAATATTCTAAGTCCCAGATACAAGATACTGCGCGTGATCGGAAGCTCGGACCCCAGAGACACACAAGATAACGCATAATTCACTTATTTAACTTCAGTCTATTTACTATTTTGTTGGAACTACGTAGTTCCGAAACTTACTTGAAAAACTGCAAAAAAGTAGGTGTAGGGCAGAAATACCTCCCCATTTTTAAAGATACATAACTCAAGGAAGAATAATATATTATATAGACTATATTTATGTAGTATGGAAAAGCTCCATATTTTATGCCATTTTATTACATACTAGCCGTACCCGTGCGCTCCGCTGCACTTGTTAGAAATAAATATAAAGTAATTACATAATTAAAATAGGACATCTGGTCCAGAGAACATTCGTGTTTGATAGAAGGATAAATCGTTTAATATGTTACTTAATTTAAATTGTATTTAAATAACTGAAATGCGACCATTTTGGCCCAGAGACCATTCATTTGGTGCAATGATGATTCCTTTAACATGTTTCTTGATTGTTATTGCATGCAAATAATTAAAATATGATCATTTGGTTCAGAGAACATCCGTTTTTGGTGTATGATTATCTGGTAGTCTGCTGTAATGTAGGACAGAGAAATGCATTGCCATAAGTGGACGTCACATTGAGCACCTCCTATGAACAAGTGTTCAGATCTCAGAAAGTATGTGTCGTAAGACCCATGTTTATTAGACATTATTTTCTTGTTTTGATGCATACCATCACCTCCTAAAATATTGGATTATTTTTTTAACACCTGTAGGCTATATTATCTCTTAATTCATGTCTCTACAGCAGTCATGTCAACTGATGCCCACAGGCGCAAGCGCGCGCTTTAAAGCTCAGGAGAGCCTGAGCGCTTTACAGCGGAAAGGAAAGAGACAGACGAAAGAGGTAGTATATGCCGCTTAGTCGAGCTAAACACAGGGATGGCCAGCACTGATGCAGTGGATAGAGGGAAGAGAACTTATCAAAACTGTATCCATGCTAATTTTTAGATTTGTCTGAGAAGTATAAGTGCATTATAGGAATGTAGTTTTACGTAAAGATCTATTATCATGTAAGTTTTAATTTTAATGCTGATTTTTTACAAGTTTGCTTTTTTATTCAAAAGGAATATTTTCTCAACTTTTTTACATGTTTATTTAGTAGCCTTATAGGTATTGAAACAATGTTTTCGTAAATCTAATATATCGTAAATATGTATTACTGAAGATAGTGTATTGAAAATTTTGAAAATATTCGCATGGAAAATGTTTGTAAGGAAATGAATTAACAAAGCAACTACTGTTACATCATAAACAAAAGATATATGCCCATGTGTTGTAAAAAACGTCAGCTCTATAGCTTCAGCAGATTTCGAGAAAATAATGTAATATTCGGAAGGAAGTTGCGTATCAATATCACTTCAAAAGCATAATGCGATAAGAGTTTTGTTATGTAATATTAGTTACAGTTAAAACATATACAGTACATAGGTAACTTTGCTTTGTACTATAATAGGCCTATTGTTTTAATTAGTTTATTGATTACTTTTATAAGGCTAAAGATACCATCAATAACAATTCCAACTTATCATGTCCTACTCAGTCTCTTTTTTCGGGATGTCAATTTCTTTATGAATGATGTGTTTCATTCATTTAGTACAGTATACTTATACTACTAAGAAATTTATGTGAATATTCCTTCTTAACTTTTTATTATGATTTTTATTATGTTACTAGCCGTAACCGTGCGCTCCGCTGCACCTGTTAGAAATAATATAAAGTAATTACATAATTAAAATAGGACGTTTGATGCAGGGAACATTCGTGTTTGATAGAAGGATAAATCGTTTAATATGTTACTTAATTTAAATTGTATTTAAATAATTAAAATGCGGTCATTTTGGTCCAGAAAGCACTCATTTAGTGCAATGACAATTCCTTTAACATTTTTCTTAATTGTTATTACATGCAACCATAGTTTAATGAACATTGACATCATTTATATTTAATGTGTATACTTTATTTTACTTGCTATATGTATGAATTATGGTAATAACTTAATTTTAACCCTTGTTGTTTTCTACGTATTCAGTAAATGGCGCTTGGCCCACTATGGTTTTGAACCCTTCAAATAACTTAAATTATATTATATTATATAGTATTATATATTATATTATATTTTATTATATTATATTATATTATATTATATTTTGTATTGTATTGTATTGTATTGTATTGTATTATATTATATTATATTTTGTATTGTATTGTATTGTATTGTATTGTATTGTATTATATTATATTATATTATATTATATTGTATTGTATTGTATTGTATTGTATTGTATTGTATTGTATTGTATTGTATTGTATTGTATTGTATTGTATTGTATTGTATTGTATTGTATTGTATTACATTACATTATTATATTAGAAGTTACTGTAATAACATTATAGTATTACGTCCATCTAGAGAAAGTACACTTTCCAATGGTGAAATAGTAATTAATTATACAAATCGGTTAATTTAGCTTCCGATATTACGTCATACAAACACAGAAACATTCTCTGTAGGCTATCTTTCGTAGCTTTGGATTATTGTTGTCCAAGGCCCCTTATTGTTTTTTATTTCGTTACACAGCCTTAGATGGCAGTTATTTTAATTTTAAAACTCATTTATCTCATTAAATATCAGTCCTATCAAAATTTTTCAAAGAGTAAAACTTATCGAAAATGATTTTTAAAGAAACTCTTGTTATGTAACATTTTTCACAAAAATCAATAATACGCGAGATATTTCTATTTATTTAATTCAGGTCACCTTATAACCCCCCTTTTAAATAATGTATTTTGAATGTCATATAGCCTAAAATTTAAGTTACAACGAACTTAATTTATATTCCAATTTTCATCGAAATCCGTTCAGCCATTATCGCGTGAAAAGGTAACAAATATACAGACAGACAGACATACAAACAAAAATTAAAAAAAAAGCGATTTTCGGTTTTAGGGTGGTTAATTATATATATTAGGACCAGTTATTTTTGGAAAATCGAAAATTGCCAGAAAAATTTCGGCTACAGATTTATTATTAGTTTAGATTAACGTTTAAAACACAACTAGAATATTAAGAAATTGGTGTTAGTACTTTTGTTTTTCAGACAATGACAAAATCAAACAGAAAGAAGGCATATAAAAATAACGACATAAAATTTCACGTTCCGTTTGAAGTTTGTATACCACTGTTTTCTTAACCCAACAGCCATTATCGCGTGAAAAGGTAACAAATACAGACAGATAGATATCTATAGGCCTACTAATAATAAATCTGTAGAGTAAATTTTTCTGGTAATTTTCGATTTTCCAAAAATAATTGGTCCTAACATATATAATTAACCACCTTGAAACCGAAAATCGCTTTTTTTTTTTTTATTTTTTTCTGTCTGTCTGTCTGTCTGTCTGTCTGTTACCTTTTCACGCGATAATGGATGAACGGATTTCGATGAAAATTGAAATATAAATTATGTTCGTTGTAACTTAGATTTTAGGCTATATGGCATTCAAAATACATTTAAAAGGGGGGTTATAAGGGGGCCTGAATTAAATAAATCGAAATATCTCGCATATTATTGATTTTTGTGAAAAATGTTACATAACAAGAGTTTCTTTAAAACTCGTTTGCGATAAGTTTTATTCTTTGACAAATTTTGATAGGACTGATATTTAATGAGATAAATGAGTTTTAAAATTAAAATAACTGCCATCTAAGGCCGTATAATGAAATAAAAAAAAATGACTTCGTCTATAAGGGGCCTTGGACAGCAACAATCGTAAGCTATGAAAGATAGCCTACAGAGAATGTTTCTGTGTTTGTATGAAGTAATATCGGAAGCTAAATTAACCGATTTGTATAATTAATTATTATTTCACCATTGGAAAGTGTACTTTCTCTAGATGGATATAATGCTATAATGTTATTGCAGTAACTTCTGATATAATAGGGTAATTCCGGGTTAGATGGCCATAGTTTTTTAAATCACTTAGAACAGGGTAACCGATTGGTAAAGAAATATGAAACAAATCAAATACGTTCCTTCTAGGTTATATTTCTCCACTACAGTGCATCAGGGCGCTGGCCATCTCACCCAACATATGTGGGTGAGATGGCCATAGGATATAGGGATAGATGGCCACCATAATTTTTAAGTAAATTCATAACAATTTTTTGTAAAAGAATGAGATTTTATGCACTGGACACATAAATATAGTGTCTAAGTGCATAATTATGATTGTTTGAAACTTTTCAACAACTTTATTTTTTGTTTTTTCCTCTTTTAGTGAATTTTCCTTAAAACAGCACAGAAATAAATTGAAACGCTTCTGAACACATTATAATAATAATCCGAGGCACGACAGCCCATGAAGGACCATGATCGACCAGCCGGCTGCTGGCCTCACGTCCACATGTCGAAGCAGAGGTGGACGATCATCCAACCAAATGGCGGTATCGTGTGATTAGCCCGATGATCCCCCCAGCCGTTACAGAAGGCTTTCTTAACCGGATTTCGCTACCTATCGTAGTTACCCAAGTGCATCACGATGCTGGGTGGGCATCGGTACCATACACTGGCTCAAATTTCATGAGATAATTTCTTCCCCCATGAGGACTCGAACCAGTGCGAATTCCGTAACGCGAGTCCTAGGCAGGATGTCTCAGGCCACGACGCGGGACCTTATGAACATGTTAATGAAACAAAATCCTGAAAGGTCAAAGTAACAGTAACTTTTCCATTTGGTTTCCGGGATAGGAAGCGTTGTCTCACAAGCAAACATTCTGATGGGAGCAAATAAAAGTTATTTTTTTCTTACGCCATATTAATAATGTCAAAAGAAGTGCTTATACAAATTTTGGCCACTCGACCGTAATTACGAGTCCATCCAGAAAGTGATTTTACCTGGGGCCGTTTACAGAAAAAAACACAATTACATGGAAAGATTTATTGAAACAGATATAGCAATTGTTGCGCTAATTTTCAACGTATCTCCCACTAGACATTTGTCATACCATAGGATCAATTTTTGTACCATTGTGTCGTAGAAGTCAGCTTCCTGGGATCGAAACCAGCGTTGGACAGCCGCCTGCACCTCTCTACCGATTCCATGATATGACAAATGTTTCATTCCGGTGTGGAACGTGTTGAAAAAATAGCTCAACAATTGCTGTGTCTGTTCAATAATTTTTTTAAAATTAAATTGTGTTTTCTTTCTGTTAACGACCCCTGGCGAACTTTTTTTACGGCCCTCGTAATTGCGGTCAAGTGGCCAAAATTTTTATAAGCACTTCTTTTGACGTTATTAACATGGTGAAAAAAAAAAAAAACTTTTTTATCTGCTCCCATCAGAATGCTTGCTTGTCAGCCAGTCAGAGAATATTGACAAGTTCTTCAGCAAAAATATAAGCGAGACTATAGACATCGGTCCCTGTAAGGGAAAATCCATGTTCCTGCATATTTAATATGGCGAACAAACCTACATCCATTGTCATTGCCTATGTGTCACTTGGTCCCATTGCACCCTTTGTAGAATTGTCTGTTTTTAACTCTACTTTCCAGGGCTTTTCTTGGAATATGAAATGTAATGAAGGCTTGACGTACAGAAGTGCCATATTTAATGGCTTCAAAACCACGGTATAAGTCATCTTCATTCCAAAGACACGTTTGCTGCCGGGCTTTGTTTTATATTTTATTGGAATCTATAAATAACGATACTTTTAACATAATAATATTCCTCAATTGTAGGCCATCTATCCCGGAAAAATGCTGGCCATCTCTCCTTTTTTACGGGAGAGATGGCCATACCGCGTAATAAAAACTGGCAGCAGTGAAGAGAACAAATACAGTTAAGATAGAATGTTTAAAGATGCCTTATCTCTTTAATAATGTTTCCAGCAAATTCCCTCGCAAAATGCAGTATTTCTCTACTGTTATTTCAGAAGGTGAAAAATTATTGCTTGTTCACAGACTCACGAACGGCTACAAAACGCGGAAATAATAACCTTCCGTTTTCGCAGGTGCAACAATCACTTCGTTTAATTAACATCTGGCGGCAAACCGATTTTCATTCGAAACAGATGATTAGAATAAAAATAAGAGCGGTTGGTCGTCTCACCCGCATGGCTATCTCCCCCGGAATTACCCTATAATGTAATGTAATATAATATAATATAATATATGTGATGTAATATTATATAATATAATTTAAGTTACTTGAAGGGTTCAGAACCATAGTCGGCCAAACGCCATTTACTGAATACGTAGAAAACAAGAGTTAAAATTAATTATTACCATAATTCAATGGAAACCTATAACAAGTAAAATAAAGTATACACATTAAATCTAAATGATGTCAATGTTCATTAAGCTATGGTTGCATGTAATAAAAATTAGAAACATATTAAAGGAATTGTCATTGCACCAATAAGTGGTCTCTGGACCAAAATGATCGCATTTTAATTATTTGGATGCAATTTAAATTAAGTAACATATTAAACGATTTATCCTTCTATCAAACACAAATGTTCCCTGGATCAAATGTCCTATTTTAATTATGTAATTACTTTATATGTATTTCTAACGGGTGCAGCGGAGCGCACGGGTACGGCTAGTAATATAATAATATAATATATATAATGTAATATTATATAATATAATTTAAGTTATTTGAAGGGTTCAGAACCATAGTGGGCCAAACGCCATTTACTGAATACGTAGAAAACAAGGGTTAAAATTAAGTTATTACCATAATTGAATGGAAACCTATAAAAAGTAAACTAAAGTATACACATTAAATCTAAATGATGTCAATGTTCATTAAACTATGGTTGCATTTATAAAAATTAGAAACATGTTAAAGGAATTGTCATTGCACCAATGAGTGGTCTCTGAACCAAAATGATCGCATTTTAATTATTTGGATGCAATTTAAATTAAGTAACATATTAAACTATTTATCCTTCTATCAAACATGAATGTTCCCTGGATCAAATGTCCTATTTTAGTTATGTAATTACTTTATATTTATTTCTAACGGGTGCAGCGGAGCGCACGGGTACGGCTAGTACAAACAAAAATTTCAAAAAAGCGATTTTCGGTTTCAGGGTGGTTAATTATATATGTTAGGACCAATTATTTTTGGAAAATCGAAAATTACCAGAAAAATTTCGGCTACAGATTTATTATTAGTATAGATTATTACATGCAACCATAGTTTAATGAACATTGACATCATTTTGATTTAATGTGTATACTTTATTTTACTTGCTATATGTTTCCATTGAATTATGATAATAACTTAATTTTAACCCTTGTTGTTTTCTACGTATTCAGTAAATGGCGCTTGGCCCACTATGGTTCTGAACCCTTCAAATAACTTAAATTATATTATATTATATATTACATTATATTATATTATATTATATTATATTATATTATATTATATTATATTATATTATATTATATTATATTATATTATATTATATATTATATTATATTATATTATATATTATATTATATTATATATTATATTATATTATATATTATATTATATTATATATTATATTATATTATATTATATTATATTATATTATATTATATTATATTATATTATATTATATTATATTATATTATATTATATTATATTATATTACATTACATTATTATATCAGAAGTTACTGTAATAACATTATAGTATTATGTCCATCTAGAGAAACTACACTCTCCAATGGTGAAATAATAATGAATTATAAAAATCGGTTAATTTAGCTTCCGATATTACTTCATACAAACTCAGAAACATTCCCTGTAGGCTTTCTTTCATAGCTTTCGATTGTTGTTGTCCAAGACCCCTTATAGACCAAGTCATTTGTTTTTATTTCGTTATACGGCCTTAGATGGCAGTTATTTTAATTTTAAAACTCATTTATCTCATTAAATATCAGTCCTATCAAAATTTGTCAAAGAATAAAACTTATCGCAAATGAGTTTTAAAGAAACTTTTGTTATGTAACATTTTTCACAAAAATCAATAATACGCGAGATATTTCGATTTATTTAATTCAGGTCCCCTTATAACCCCCCTTTTAAATAATGTATTTTGTATGCCATATAGCCTAAAATTTAAGTTACAACGAACTTAATTTATATTCCAATTTTCATCGAAATCCGTTCAGCCATTATCGTGTGAAAAGGTAACAAACATAGACAGACAGACAGACATATAAACAAAAATTTAAAAAAAGCGATTTTCGGTTTTAGGGTGGTTAATTATATATGTTAGGACCAATAATTTTTGGAAAATCGAAAATTGCCAGAAAAATTTCGGCTACAGATTTATTATTAATATAGATTAACATTTAAAACACAACTGCAATATTAAGAAATTGGTGTTAGTACTTTTGTTTTACAGACAATGACAAAATCAAACAGAAAGAAGGCATATAAAAATAACGACATAAAATTTCACGTTCCGTTTGAAGTTTGTATACCACTGTTTTCTTAACCCAACAGGATGCTTATTCATATACATAATCCTTCCGCCTTCCATACCTAGCGCTTGATACCCGCGCACGATGTAAAGGTCAGAAAAATGCGCTTGCTTTGACATCACTGCTCTACAGCGTTGAAATAAGAACTGAATTGAAAATAAAGGCTCACGTTTTCCTACTCCATCTCTAAAACCAATCTGTGTAGCAGTCACCTGCATTTCAGAAAGTCTATAGATCCTCTTATGAATAGTTTTTAAAAATATTTTTAAAAGATGATTCATAAGACTTATAGTCGTGTAATTCCGGCTTTTTAAGTAAAAGAATTAACTCAGACTCCAACCATCACTGAGATATGTTCCCTGAGTCATATATACTATTAAAAATTGTTGTCAGTCATTTAATGTCATCTTCATCACAAATTTAAAAAACCGATTAGTAATGCCGATCAGTAGCCTAATACCGAGCCAATAATACTTACAGTACGCATCAGTATTTTAGCGACCCTACATGATCAGTATTACTGTCAATATTTTTGGTCGGTAGCCTATAAATATGCTTCTTGTTCAGAATAGACGCACAAGTATTATTGACTCTAATACAAGGAAGACAGCATTGAGTATATCTTTTTCTGCATAAATGTTCAGCCGTAATAAAAGGCGTCACAGATCTATGTCACCATTTTCGTATTATTTAAGGAAGGTGCAATCTTGATACCTCTTAATACCAGATACAGTGTGCTCACAGTAACAATGATGAAATTATGCGCATGTTTCGTCTGTGACTCAAGAACTAGCGCGCTGAACTTCTGTCCAGGCGGCAAGAATTCGATCTCCTCCCAGGTCGTGATGGAATTTATTGTGGACATAACATGTTGCAGAGGGTTTTATCCGGGTACTCCCGTTTCCCTCTATCTTCCCACCAACACTCTGTCTTCTCATTTTATCTGTCATCTGCAATAGTTAAAATTAGGCTGAGGTGAAGTCTGAAGAATAGTACGGCCTTCCATGATGTTAATATAGGAAAGTCTTGAGACCCTGGACCCTAGCGCCACTAGTTTGTGTTCACAACTGTGGAATAATAGCATATCTGACTGTGAAATGAGCGGGCCTGGGTTTCAAATCCTGGTTCGGACAAGTTACCTGTTGGAATTTTTCTGAGAGGTTTTTCTCAACAAATTGAAGTAAAATTGCTGGCTAACTTTCAGCGTTGGACCTTGGATTCACTTCGCCATAATTTATTCACATGTTACTGCCATCATTATCATGGCCCGGGTGCAGTATTCGTACACGAGCGCCACCATTCGGCAACATATATCATTCTCAAGCATTCTCGAATGCCGGCTGTGGACACTGGCTTAGGACGAGTAGACTTGCCTGTTCGAAACCTGGATATGCAGCGAAGACACGAACTATGATGTAGTCAGCTGGTGTGGGTTGGGAATGAGTTCAATTAAAGGGTTAGCGCAATAGATCTTCCAGGTAGCAGTGTTGGGTCGTGGTACCCTCCTCCTGAAACTTAATTTAATTCAAACTCTACAGCGTGCTGGTTCGCTACGCTCTGTACACAGCTAGTCTCTTTACATTGGGTCGTGACCAAACACTTCAGTCTATGAGGTAAAAGACAGAGGAAAGCGTAAGCATCTACATAATTTTCAGACCTGTGTTGAATTTCAGCCTATGTTATTGTTTTAAATTATTAATTTAGTTTGTTTGCTTCATTCTCCACCAATAATGTAGCCTTTAGGCCTTATATATATAAATTCAGTTTAACTTTTGTGAGTATTCGAAATCCATAGGCCTACTACAAAAGATACCTTAATGTTTTGTTTCCAGATAATCTTGAGAAACTTGGATACTTCCGTGTGAAGTTGGATCAGGCTATATCGATGACAGGTAGGCCTACATTGTTCTGAAGTCATATAGATTAATATATTTTTAGTATTTGCTTACCGGCCTCTTTTATTTATTTTATATTATTTTGTTTATCTTCTAATTAGATGCCCTTGAACAGAAGTTTTGACAATTCCAACCAATAAACTAAATATATTTTATGTGTTTAACAGGATATGGACGCTTTCACTACTGTCTGGTTCTCGCATGTGGTCTTTGCTTCCTTTCTGCTGGTTTTCAAAATGCACTCAACGCCTACATATTGCCATCTGCGCGATGTGATCTTGAACTTTCATCAGGACAGATGGGAGCTGTAAATGTTTCATTTATATGCGGTATGACAATATTGTAAAAATATAATTTGTTATATTCATATTATGTAGTGTGCCAGAATTTTTATTATTAACGTTGACCTTAATCGGCAAAACATTTTACTCCCTTGTTGTGCCAAGAATTAAGCATTGCAATATCGCAGTATAGTACAGTGGAGTCCCTCTGTTGGAATCTTCTGTTATGGAAACTTCTAATTTGGAAAGCTAGCTGACTCCACCCACTATAGGAACACCACTCAATATGTTACTGATACGGCGATCGCTTTGCTCATGCTCGACGTTGACATCAAAAGATACAGTAAAAAAGAAGAAAGAAATTCATTTTAACTTGTACATGAAAATACAAACTTAAATAAGAATTATTTTTGCATCACAATATATACACACATACAAATATAAGGAGAAGTTTAAAAATAATGGAGATAATTATTACAGATGTCTGAACACTATTTATTGATAAAATAAATAAAATAATAAAACTGGTTTTAAGTATTTAATAAGGAGAAGTTTTTAATAACGTACGGTATACAAATATAAGAGTAAATAATTACAGTGGTAACTCCTTTGAAAAAATAATTGTTTTAACATTAATGACAAAAATATTTTTAAGCGATTTAGACTGAAACCCTTTCATAATACATTTACTCAGAGAAAAAATTAAGTTGAAACTTGTAGGAAATATGCTACGTGGTCCCTCCAACGCCTAAAGACAAGTATGTACTGTACATCATCCTCAGTAATAGACAGCATTAAACAGTAAATAGTGTTGTACTCACCCCGTTGCTTCTACGAGTCACTGAGTTCATTGCTCAACAGTGGTTGGATCGCCGAGGTGGGACGGACGAAGAAGACCAATAACGTAAACAGTTCGTACCCTACAAACGTATTAAATGACCTTCGATTGGCTATTAGTTTTTACCCCTATTTATGAACAACAAGGGTCCCCACTGCACATTTTAATTTTCACGAAAATATATGTATTTGACAACTTGGATTCTTTTACCCATAGTATTTCCATACATGTAGGCCTAATCTTTTCTTTAAAACTATTTGTTTATATTCATTACACAAGAATCAGTTTATCCGAATAGTACTGATATGAAATGAATTTTTACTCAAAATGATTATAATTTACTTGCAACGCTCTGAAAACTATAAAATACAGAATAGTGATTGATTAGAAATTTGCTTCATTTACTTAGGTAGTCTCTCTTCTGCCAAAAATGAAACATTTCAATATCGCAGTATTTATGGTTATTTGTTTTGTTATAGTACCCAGTTCATCAAAGAGCCTGAAATTGAACTCTCTCCCCACGTTACTAAAAATAAAAATTGCGTTCAAGTAAAGTAATTGAAACCAGGTTGTATTAATCTTACGACATGCGAATAAATACATACGAGCAATTACTTCCTTATGCCGCTGTAAATAATTTCATTCGCATCCTTAATGCAAACCGAGAATGAAACTTGAACTAAACTTTGATTGAAATTACTTGTGGCAGCACCGGATGTGTGTTCAGATAGTTAACAGGGTTGCTATGGCAATAGCAAATCACGGCTCTTTCTGAGTTGTGATGTAATACCGTTATCGCCGGTTCATTTTGTGGAAAGAGCCATTCTTGTTCGCTTTTTACTTCTTCTGCTGATTGGCTTGTGCATACTAATAATAACATATATCAAAATATAATTATTTATTCCGTTTTATGGCTTAAGCATTGATTACATATAAAAGAAAACACTGATGTGTTACACCTTACTTAGTCTTAATACTAACGTTTTCGCCCTTTGTAGGGCATCTTCAGGTACGAGATATAACAGATATCCATCTAAAATCAATTACAAAAACTTTGCTTTTCATTTGGAAATGACATAACTACAGTAAAAATATGACATAGTGGCAATAGTAATCATCCAAAAAACATTAAAAAGATTATGTCAAATATTAAAAACAAATTAAAACGACGTAAGTTTGCATAGTTATGAAGTAATACTGAATACGTGATGTTGGTATACAAAGTAGATCTCAATACATGGTGTCCTAAATATATTGTACTGTTGCCAATAACTTGTTCAAAGCGAATAGAGAAGCATACAGAGAGTAGAAAACAATGTGCTGATCATAGTAAAATCAATAAATTACTAGAAATAAAAAAAAACTGATATTACTAAATATAGAGTCGTGAAAGCAAATATGAACTGGCTAATTTCGATGGAGCGAGTAAAATTCTTGTTAAGTGTTCTGTGTTCTCCTATAAAACCATGCGAAAAATCTAAACCATCACCGTACACAGGTTGTTGAAAAGAAGGGATGTACCGTAATTCCCCATAACTATGGTCCAGGCACCCAACTATGGTCCAAAACGCATTATGTACTACTTAGTCTCCCAAGAATTCGGTGTTTGCCATTTAAGGCGCCACTGTCATGGAATTATGTTCCTCATAGATGCTTCTATCTACCATTACACTTGGTAATGATATGGATGCTTAATAAGGTCAGTGTGCATCGTTCTAATGAATGTGTGAAGACACGAAAACATTCAGTTTGTGTTTTTCTGTTTTATTAAGCTCTCCTCTGTAGAACTGGTACGTTATAGATATATGATTATTTGTACAATTAAACTTGGCTATATAGTGTTTACTTTCACGTAATAATTACACTGGCAGAGCTTAAGGACTCTGCGTGAAAAATGTTTAACCTCAAGGCTAGAAGTCAGTCCTCAACTATGTACCACAATTTTTCGTGGACCATAGTTGTATTTCATTTTGAAATATTTGTTTTAATGAAATGTGAACAATGTGATTATTTACTTCTGCAAATACGGTATCTCAGTATATTCTAAAACAAATATTCTAAAACAAATTTAACATTATATTCCAGTAAATAAAGAAGCAGGCTGTTCCAGCATCAATGGTACTAGACGAATAATGGTCCGGTAAAACGAAAACTTCAGGGTAGAAGGAAAACAACCGTCCCTGTAAGTGACTATGAGAGCGATGAAATTGAATTGGATACAGATTATGATGTTTTTCGGTGTACTCTCCATATTTACAGACAGTGAGTCAGATGTAGAAAATAAGACGAAATCTGTTAAAATAATGCTAAAGACACATAGTTATATGGCAGTTACTTATGAGGAGAAATTGTGGCCAGGTAAAGTTTTGGAAGTGAAGAACAATGGAGCTGTTGTTTCATGTATAGTAAGAAGCGGCAATTACTGAGATGGCGAGAAATGGAAGGCATTTTATTCTATAGAAAGGAATACATAATAAAACAAATTGAAGACCCCAAATGCGTCTCGAAAAAGAGAGATCTATTTTAAATTTCAGAATTACAAGAGAAGTGGAGATTCAAAGGATAGAAATAAGCCTACTGAATATAGTTCTCATATGGTAAATAAACATTATCACTGAACTTATTTGCATAATATTTTGCTAAGAATGTGTTAGTTTACTTTGATACCGTACTTCTGTTCTTTAATATACTCACCGGAAAAAAAACGGGCTAACTACATTTTATTAAAAACTTTTGAAAATTGTAGAATAAACCCTATTGAACATGTGTGGGAAATGCTAGGGAAGCGAGTTAGAAGTCGACTAACTCGTCACAGCAACTTACAGCAGCTCCGAAATGTTCTAAGTAAAGAATGGAATAGAATCGACCAGACTGACATCCAGAATCTGATCGAAGGGTTGAATCGGCGAATGGTAACAGTCATATAGTCACGGGGACGCAATATCCGCTATTAGTAACATCTGGGTGGTCACAAAATCAGTTGAACATGTGGAAGAAAATTGAAACAATTTGTAAGGTTTTACACCTTCTAATATTATACCCATTGTTTGGCGTTGAAAATAATAGCGCAAGTGATAATAAAAAAGAGTTTTTTTTTTTCTGGGAAGCAATGTTTTTTTTTTTTTTTTAATTTCATAATGGGTTTTCTGATTCTCACATCATAAAAAAAATTGAGAAACTTTAGGTGGCCCGATTTTTTTTTACCGGTGAGTGTAGTTGTTCATTATTGCAGGAAAATGACTTTCAGATTTCACTTGTTTATTGTGTGTTTATGCAATGTGTACTAATAAAAAGAATCCATGTACTTTTCATTTATTTTTAATATTTCTGGGCTAGATTATGTTTCTACCCTTAAATTAGAAACGACGTATTGATTTACGAATAATTACAGGTCCAGCTATAGTCCATTCATGCTTCCAAGCATGAATATATGAGTGGACCATAGCTGGGCAACTCAGAATACAACTATGTGCCAATGCTTATTATTTTTTTAACACTTGTAATTAAATAATTTCAAACACATATATCAATATTTATTTAATATACACTTACAAGAGTCCGAAGCCAAAATTTCACTTAATCTGGATGAATAGTACTGAATATACAAAGAAAAATTTGACAAATGTGGACCATAGTTAGGGGAAACTACGGTATTTGTTGTACAGCTGTCAAAAAAAAAAAAGTGGCCGCACTCGTGAACAGCGAATATTTTCAAAGTTCACTTCGGGTCGCGGCGATGTTACACGATGCATGTGCTTGTACAAGCAGTTCCGGAACTATGAAAGTGTTCCATATCTGCGCCTCGTAGACCAGCGGTAGAGTGCTTGTTTAATGATTCAAAGGTCGTGGGTTCGGGCCTTCTTCAAGTTTTCATTTTATTTTTTAATCGTTCTTTAGCAATGTAAATGATATTCAAATTATCATTTATATCCAGTTATCGTTCTTTATGGATATCCGTTATTTATATTTTGTTATCGTTCTTTAGAGATATGAATAAAATTCAGGTCATCATTTGTATTCTGTTATCGTATTATAACGATATGAATAATAATTATTATTATATCTCCAATGGGGGTTAGCCCTATTTTACATATGTATGTTAGGGCTATAGTTTTATACACAAAAATATAAGCATAAAGAGAAATGGAAAAGAAAATTAAATTAGCTTATGCGATGTAAACAAAACATAAAAAATCCGTAAATTAGGCATTGCGATTGCAAAACAAATATCAGGTATCAATTTGAAACATACAAAAACATTAACAACACACATACGTAACACTTCTATAACACAAATATGCAGCCTTCCGTACCATACATCATAAATTAATACACAATAGTCACACAAACACTGACTCACATACATAACAAATCAAGCATCCGTTACAACACATACACTTCAACATAGTAACCACACTTTTAAAAGTTACAAATTTGGCTCCAAGAAGAATAAATAGGACACTGTTACTAATTACTATTCTTCTACAATTTCTTAAATACATCTGTAATAAATCTGTGAAATTCCGATATGAATAATATTCACGTTTTTTATATTGTTATCGTTCTTTAGCGATTTAAATAATATTCAAGTTATCATTTATATTCTGTTTTCCTTCATTAGCATTATAAAACAATATTGAAGTTATTTATATTGTTATTGTTCTTTCGCAATATATTAATTAAACAAACCGATATTTATCATTTATATTGTGTTATCGTTCTTTAATGATACTGTATAAATAATATTCAAGTTATTTATATTGTAATCGTTCTTTAGCGATATAAATAACATAAATTTAACATTAGGTTTGGAAAAATCCAGTTGCATAATACTGCTATTAGTTTTTCTTTTTGTATTATTACATTATACTATCTTGGACCACAATAAAATGAAAAGGAGTAACGAGGAATTGAACCTGAGACGTCGACATCTAAATTCCGACGTTCGTCCTCTGAGCTACGAGAGCAAAAGTGTGGAAACATTTTCGGAAAAATTGGCCCAATCACACTCTAAGATTTTCTGATGATTCGTAGAAGCTAGTCCAGGATGCGGGGGGCAAAGGCTAATTGAGATTTCCCGGTCTCTGACCGGGTCAAACATCCTGAGAGAATTAATATTTAACCCTTGCCGTGACTTTCGGTGAAGTCCGGAGGGCCCAATTAGTCAGATCCACTCTCCTCATCTCCACGCTTGGGCCCCCTGGAATTTAATAAGATGCGAAAGAGATAGTGGTGTGCGGAAAGCAACGGGATGTTACCGCATTTAGACCTATTCTTCCCAAGAAAACTGCAAACATGAACAAAGGAAGCTTTTAATAGAAGAAGAAGGATCTTCTGCGGACCTATGGAAAAATAACTAAGGAAGAGACTAGTGAAGTGCTTTGTGTGGAGTGTGGCATTGTATGGGGAAAGAACATGGACATTACGACGAAATGAAGAGAAACGAATTGAAGCATTTGAAATGTGGATGTGGAGAAGAACGGTGCGTGTAAAGTGGACAGACAGAATAAGAAATAAAATTGTGTTTGAAAAAGTGAGTGAAGAAAGAATGATGCTGAAACTGATTAGAAAGAGAAAAAGGAATTGGTTGGGTCTCTGGTTGAAAAGAATAATAGACGACATTAGGATATGTGGATCATATGCGGAGACTAAGAGGAAGGCAGAAAATAGGAAAGATTGGAGATTGCTGTATTTGCAATGAAAGACCTGCCCAAGGACAGAACATTTATGTGTGTATGTTCAGAATGCCTGGAATATCGTGTCTAAGAACAGTCGCTATTTGCAAAGACTAGTCAATTCCATGCCCACTCGACTGCAAGATGATCGAGATAAGAGGAAGATAGACTAAATATTGAATTGTGGCTTTTTGTTTTGTTTTTTTGAACGCTTAATTGTTTGAATGTTTTAAGGCCGACGCCAGTAAATTTGTTATGTTTATACCACGAAAGATATTTTATTTAGAATAAAATCTTTTTTCTTTCCATTTGCAGCCACAATATCATAATGATAATGATAAAGTCATGGCATAATTTATTAATGAACCTGATGTTAATTACTAAAATAATCATAAAAGAGAAAGGAGCCATTATGTCTAGTTTGTCTCTCTCAAAAACACAACAAAAAAGGACATAAAAAGCACGAGGTTGTAGTCGAACGCAGGACCTCATGAATAAGAAGCCTGAACACTACCATTATGCTATCGAATAACACACAGTATACTTTAATTATAACTATAGATATCAGGCAACGTGGTCCAAAACATGTAACATCGCCTGTCTCCGAATTGTAGCGAAGATACCCGAAGGGAACTTTGTTCCAGGAGAGCGGCCACTTTTTCTTTTGACAGCTGTACATGTTACGACTCTACATTTAGTAATATCAGGTTTTTTTATATTTCTAGTAATTTATTGATTTTACTATGATCAGCACATTGATTTCTACTCTCTGTATGCTTCTCTATTCACTTTCAACAAGTTATTGGCAACAGTATAATATGTTTAGGACACCATGTATTGAGATCTACTTTGTATGCCAATATCACGTATTCAGTATTACTTCATAGCTATGCAAACTTACGTCGTTTTAATTCGTTTTTAATATTTGACATAATCTTTTTAATGTTGTTTTGGATTATTAATATTGTCACCATGTCATATTTCTACTCTAGTTATGTCATTTCCAAATGAAAAGCAAAGTTTTTGTAATTGATTTTAGATGGATATCTGTTATATCTCGTACCTGAAGATGCCCTACAAAATGGCGAAAACTTTAGTATTAAGACTAAATAAGATTTAACACATCAGTGTTTTCTTTTATATGTAATCAATGCTTAAGCCATAAGAAGGAATAAATAATTAATTATATTGATATATGTTATTAACAAGAGGCTTAGCTGACTATTTCTCAATATGAATTTTAATTAACGTAAACGAGTTCCTGTTTTGTTATTAATTGTATAGTTAC
The DNA here is from genome assembly GCF_040183065.1 of Periplaneta americana. Lineage (NCBI taxonomy): Eukaryota > Metazoa > Arthropoda > Insecta > Blattodea > Blattidae > Periplaneta > Periplaneta americana. The sequence goes on along the minus strand of NC_091131.1, from coordinate 130,567,334 downwards.
CACAGCCATCTTAAAACCGCATCCACACTTACAACCTAACCTCTTAGGGTAACCGCGCTGCTTTCCTATCTGGACGGTACTTCGCAACTTCGGTACGTACGTGATCCCGTAACCTGAACTTAACGGACCGGGGCGAGCTGCGTTCTATCACTTGTCGGTTTTTCTGCGTAACATCAAAGGATCCTGCGTGCCCAAGTTGCAGTAAGTGTGGACGTACATGGAACCTGGACGCATAACACCCGTTCGTGTCGTATGTGTGGCTACAGCGCTAGTGCGTTGGCCTTCCACTCAGACGTTCTGGGTTCGATTCCCGGGGTACTCCCGTTTACCTTTTTCATTCCAACACTTCACTTCCCCCTTCATTTCATCTCCCTGAACAACTGGTTAAGGCGGACCGCACAGCAGCGCCGACTATGCTCGCCAGCTGGTTACATGGGTTAGGTGAGGGGATAGCTAAGCGACATAAGACCGAGGAATGTGACAAGTTAGAGTATAATAGATAATGTGGCAGGAGACATACTGCGTATGAACTAAAGCCTCGCTCGCATTTTATTTTGTTTCAACACGGTTAAATAAGCTTATCGCTTCGTTTCGCAACCTGATGGCACACTTACGAAATTACTTCTTAGGTATCCTAAACTTACGAACGATGCAGTGTCTCGTAAATTCCAAAATTAAAAACATGGGCCTAACTCAAATTCCAGAAAAGAGACCATAAAAAAACTAAATAGAAAAAAGAACAGGTATTGAAAAAATATTAAAATAAGCGATTTTAATAGCTTTCTGGAAGAGTTTCTTGCAAGTGTTGCAATATTACATGTTATGTTTACATTACATAAATATGTATAGTTCACAGCTCATAGTTCATAGTAATTTAACAATACATTAGTGCAATAGACGGAGTCATATTTGAATTGTACATTACAAATACACAACTTAAAAGCTTGTAATTGTATACTTATTTGGATTCATGTTTACAATGCGTTGTCATCTTTATTAAGTCTCCTAATTTTGTTTTGCCTTGAGGCAGAAGTGTTGCGGGATAATCTAAGACTTTTATTTTGGAATTTTGAAGTATATAAAAAGTAACAGATCTCTCTACTTAACGTACAATTAACGGCAAAAAGAATGGGCCGCCGACGATTTCTAAGTTCCATATACCTATATAACATTACACTTGCTCGTCTCGTCAAAGCCGTAGTTCACCATGTAACACATAATTAAATCATTTAAATTTGCTGTATTTTCTTAAGAGCATAAAATATGTTATAAAATCGAATGGAGGGTTGATTCTAGATAGCCTATAACAGGGCCCCTGAAGAGTGAAATAATAATAATAATAATAATAATAATAATAATAATAATAATAATAAAATTGATAAATACAAAATCAGCCGAAGCAAATATGAAGAGGAACACCACGTATTATGCTGAAACGATGTTAACAGTCTCAGTAGCGTAAGTCGTTACGGCATTGGTCTATTGAACGAGTTAATAGTAGTAGCTCAAGGTTCAAATCTCCCACGATCTTTTTTTTTTAATTACAAATTTGCCATCATATGTCTCTCAAAGCTATATTTATGTGGCGACATCTCTTAGAATATGCCCAAACTCAAATAATAAACCTTCCTCTCTCTTCAAAGCAATACTCCTATCTGTTAATAAAACGTTCTGTTTAATCATTACGCTTGAATATGGCAGAGAGACAACTCCGTCAACAAGTCATTGCCCAGGTTCGCTTAGGTTATTCTGCGTCAATGGAGGCCAGAGAGATTGGAGTCCCATTGTCAATTGCTAAGCAGTGGGCTATTTTTTTTTATCGAGAATTGTGAAGTTATGAATCTTCCCATTCCTGGCCGGCCGCGCATCTGTACAAGGGAAGAGGACGCCATGTTATTGAGAGGAGTTGAGAACCACCCCTGCAGAACTGCCTCTCAACTCAAGATGGCGTCCAACTTTCCAGGTTCCCCACACACCGTGAGGAGACATTTTAGAGAGCATGACATATGGTATCGTCGAACTGTGAGGAAAGAACATTTGACGATGGAGCATGCCGTGGACCGTCCAGCGTATGCTACTCTCCGACAGGACTTCGATTGGAGAAATGTCATTTTCACCGACGGGGTAATTGTCTCCAGTAGCAAGGATGGCCTTGCCCTAGTTTATCGTATGGATGGCCAACGATACGATGAACGCTTCGTGAGACGACTTAACAGGTCGGGTCGCGTGTTGGGAGTGGATGTCATACGATGGGGCAGGACTTCTGAAACGCATTCACGTTCGGTTTACGGCAGAAGTCTACGAACACATTTTGTCAAATATAATAATCCCTTTCGCCCGAGAACAATATTTAGGAGGAAAACTTTTTCTAGCAGGATAATCACCCGGTACACACCGCCAACCGAATTCAAAGATGGTTTACGAGGAGGCCTGATGTCGACCTAGTCGACTGGCCTCCAAAATCACCAGATATGAATCCGATTGAAAATTTGTGGGCTACAGTCAGACGAATCCTACACACTAATTGGGCAGAACAACCACCCGTTCAAACAGCTGACGAATTATGGGACAAAGTTCTAGATGCGTGGGAGGAGATGGCCATGGATTTAGACCTGTTTCATAATCTTGTGAACTCAATGCCTCGCAGAATGAGGGCTGTTGTTGACCCAAATGGTTTGTGGACGAGGTACTAGTCCCCACCACAGATCTTTTTTGTTAATATATTAAACAATTGTTTGTATTCGTTTATTTAATTATTTATTTCTGTTTGATATGCGTCCGATTTCTTAGGATGTGAATCGAGTATTTTTGCTTATACAGGCCAGATCTCGCCCATTAATAGCCCACAGGTGATGGGCAATAATATTTTTACAAGGCAGGCATAACGAAGTTTATTAACAAATGCAATTTCACATTTAAACTAATAAATTAATTAAAAACTAAAATTTAAAAAAGAAAAGAATACTTTTAGTGACAGTGTGACAGTTTGTGTGTTTATTCAAGATCTGATGGCTTCTAAATTTAGCAGTCCTGACTTCTGTTTAGTTGTGTATTTACTTAATAGTGGTATTTCCTCCTTGTCGTTAGAATAAAAGGTAACGATAAAAACATTACAGAAACGTCCTGACTTAACATTATTACAACAGGACGGAAAATTTGTTCGAAAATTTCAGAAAAGCTGGTATGATAAATATCAATGGCTGTGTGAAACTGGTAAAGGTCATGAACAAAAGCTATTGTGTTTTTATTGTTTGATGTTTGGCGTTGACGGGGAACGTTCTTGGCGTAGAACGGGTGTAAACACCATAAAAAAAATTCGAAAAAAAATCTAAAAAACACGCGGCATCTGAGAATCACATAAAGTGTGCCGAGAAATTTCATATGTTAGGGTGGTGCAGTATCGACCATGCCGTTTCAGAGGGGCAGAGACTACAGGCCATTAAACACAATGAAATGGTTTCAAAAAATAGGAAAATTGTCAGCAGATTAGTAGACGTTGTTTGTCACTTAGGTATTCAGGAATTGCCGTTCAAGGGTCATCGAGAAAGTCAATGTGCATTTAATAAAGGGAACTACTTGGCTACTCTTAATTTACTGGCTTCGGAGGAATCTTTCATGAAAGACCATTTATAATCAGAAAATGTCTTCAAAGGTACTTCTAGTGACATACAAATGATTTGATTAAGGCTGTTACTATTGCCGTTCAGGAACGTAAAAAGAAATACATAGAATTAGCTGAATTCGTTTCTGTCCAAGCTGACGAAACTACAGATGTTTCCGTTAAATCACAGGTATTGTGTTAATGGAAAAGTCGAACAGCGGTTTCTAGGCTTTTATGACGTGTCTGCTGATAAGACTGCTAGAGGTTTAGCTGATGTCATAATCGCAATTCTAAAGGAATGGAACATTGATGACACCAGACTCGTATGTCAGGCTTATGACGGAGCTACAGCAATGTCTGGCCATAAAGGGGGTGTCCAGGCAATTGTCAGACAGTCTTATCCTCTTGCCATCTTCGTACATTGTTACGCCCATCAACTCAATTTGGTTCTTCTTCATTCTACGAAAACTATAAAAGAGGTGAAATTGTTCATCTGTCTTCCACACATTCTTCTCTCGTTCTTCACGTCGTGCAGAGTTGCTAAGAGAGCAAGGTTTTCAGCTTCCTCATCCTTCTCCTACCCGATGGAATTATCATTCTCGAGCTGTTATGACCGTGAATAAATATTATTGCGAGTTGAAAAGAGCAGTGAATCATATCACAAATTCTGAGAGCTGGGATCCAGAATCAATCCAGACAGCAATAGGAATAGACAATATATTGAACAATCGTAAATATTTGTTCCTTCTCTATCTCTTTTCTAGAATTTTTGTCTACACCGACTTTTTGTTTAGCATTCTGCAGTCGAAAAAGTCTTCTGATGTAAATTTGTACATTAAAGAGGTTAAGGTTGCTACTACTAATATCAGATCTCTCAGAAGTGATAAAGTAATTAAAGAAATTGAAGAAGAATGTTCTGCTTTGTGTTCAGATGTCGTGAATGCTAACCAGGGTCAAAGAAGAGTTGCCTACGAGGTTCTTGATTCAGTGTTGCTTCAGTTAGAAACACGTTTCGGTAATTACGAAGACCTTCGTTTCGTAGAACTACTTGATGAAACTAAAGTCAGTATGTATGTATCATTCAAAATTTCCCCAACTTCATTTAAACAAAGTCATGGCTCTGTACCCTAAGGTTTTTCATGTAGATCAACTTAAGGACGAACTTATTAACATTTACTCTGATCGTGATAAACATGTTCGACCCCAGAAACTATTGGCTTACATTCTTAACCCATATATGCCCGTAATTTTTATTTTTGAAAAAATTCTTCATTTTCACAAATGTTGCTTCTTTTAGTCATAGTAAGAGAATAACAATGCAAAATCTCTGCTTACATAATCATTAGTGCCCATTTAACCGTGGGTCGAAAACGACCCTGTGGGCATATGAGCAACCTTTTCTTGCATATTACTAGACTTCGTGGAATTGCCACAAGATTCGCAAGGTTTACTGTGCACGTGGTATAGACTGTATGAGAAGGGGGCGTGTCTCTAATGTAAACACTGAGCAGTATACTGCGGTTACAATAAAACCTGTATCCTGCATTCAAGAAATATAATGAATGATCATTGAAGTAGCAAATGTCTAAACATGTAAATACACAATTATTTTGTAGTGAGATATATTAACTCTTAAAATTTAATGTAAGATACATAATCCTTGGATATGTACATTACAGTAAAGAGTTATGTACATTTTGAGCGACTGCAAAGTAACCTCCTCCGATGGTCACTTAAACAGTTTTTAGATTGGGAAAATGTACATTCAACAACACACGATGTAATACGTGCATATTTGAAGAACGGAAAGTCACTACTTTTTAGTACACAAACTTCAGACGTCTTGTCGTGACCTGATAGTACATCATTTATAATACGAAGTTGTGAATAGGCAGAATTTTTAGCAATAATGTTTCTCAACTTACATTTCACTTTTTCTGAAATTAGTGAAGTGTTATTTTGGATAATAGTTTGTGATACTTTTAATCCACTATATGAAGGGCTTCTGAGAGTTGTAGTTTAGACGATTCTAACAGGGTGATGCTTTTGGACACGATTTTAAAATTAGAATCAATGACAGAATATCTTTCAATAGCTGTTCAGAAAGCAATGATTTTACAGCTGCAACAGCGGAACTGTCTGTGCTATCCAATGCATCAATTACCTCCATTATTTTTCCATAATGTTCTGCATAATAATTAACAGAATTCAACCTCGTTCCCCAACGGGTCAAGACTGGCTGCGGGGGTAAGATTATTCCAGGAGTAATTTTTTTTGGAACAGCAACACTCTCATTGTAGTATGTTTGATTGAATTCTTGTCTGCACTGAACAAATGTTAAACTTTGACTATTACAACCACAGTAATGCAAAAACAAGTGCTTACATAGGTATACATTAGCTGTAGCTACTCTATCTATTTGGACAGGTCACAACTCTTAACATGAACTGCTTATACTACCAGACCGGGCGGTGGCTCACCTCCTCTATACTACCGTACATCGGCAACCTGATTGCATGCTGCGTGTGGCAATTCAACGAAGTCTACATATTACTGTAAAATCATCATAACGATTATTTACTAAAACTGTTGGACATAATTAATAAAAAATGATTCTTTTGCTTAATATAACTCAAAAATTTATTATTACACTTATATTTTGTGTATACAAATACAAAAGGACATATGTAGAAAACTACTATGCATATAAACTATCTCTGTTACTCAGAAATTCCAGATGGGTGCTATGTAATAGGGCGTATTTACTAAGGTTGGTGGACATAATTTAGTCACCTTTTTACATGTCTAATATAATATGAATTTTTTTATTGCTGTAAGGATTCAGTTTTTACAAAAAGAAATATAAAACAATAAATTTACATAACTACTACTACCAATGAAAAAAAACGTTTTGCACAACTAAAGCAGCCTAAACCAAACAAAATATTACCGGTAACCACTAACCAAATACTGTAAGTGCTACTTTAATTAACTTACAAATGAAGGGAATGGAAATGGATGTAAATCATAAAAAAATACGCATGGAACTATATGAAACATTTATCATACAATTTTCATTTTGTTGGTAGTTTTAACCGATAAGCAGAAATACAATAGATTTGGAATAAAGGGGGCTGTCTATTGCTTATCTTACACTGTAGTATTAATGTGTTACATTTTATTGATGAACGTTTTCGGCATATTTATGCCATCTTCAGATCTTAAAAGTTGTCTTTATACATGCTTAATATTATGCCACAATGGTTATATGTAATACATAACTAACAAACAACGAAATCATAATTACACTATTTGTAAGTAGAACTTGTGATTGCTGTCCACATTCAGCTGTGGCATAATATTAAGCATGTATAAAGACAACTTTTAAGATCTGAAGATGGCATAAATATGCCGAAAACGTTCATCAATAAAATGTAACATATTAATACTACAGTGTAAGATAAGCAATAGACGGCCCCATTTATTCCAAACCTATTATCATACAATGCTACATCACATCTTTTGCATGATTTTGTGGTTTTGCTTCTGCAGTAAACACATCTTTTAGATTTCTGGCCCACACCGCGAGAAAAATGGATTATAATTCTACAGAACTGAAACGATTGATTGTAGCTAATGACAGTCACATCAGTCCCTCCAATTATCCCTGATGCTTCTACAGAGGAGGCCCAGGAATATAGTTGTATTTCTACCACATTTTCATTTTCGCAATCTGGGTTATGAACAATTTCATTGCAATCTACAGACTCCTTATTGATAAAAAAAAGTTTAGGTGGAGCCTCAAGTTCGCGATGGCACAGAAATTGTTACAACCGTCAACCGAATCGTCACCAGTTTCATTACCGTCATCTTCAGGAGATTGTAGAACCACTCAATATCTAAAGTTCTTCCAGTATTTCGAAAGTGGTAAGACTCTTTTTATGAGATTTGTCGTAATTATCTCTAAAATAAGGGAAAACAAACGTCTTACAAGAAAACATTCTGATGGAGGCAGATAAAAAAGTTAATTAATTTGTTTCACCATGTTAATAATCTCAAAAGAAATGCTTATACAAATTTTGGCTACTCAACCGCAATTGCGAGGGCCGTAAAAAAAATAAGTTCGCCAGGGGAAGTTAACAGAAAGAAAACACGATTTCATTGGAAAAATTTATTGGAACAGGCAAAGCAATTGTATAGCTATTTTTCAACATATTCTCACCGGAATTGAGATATTTGTCATATCATGGGATCGATAGAGACTTGCAAACAGCTATCAAACGCTGGTTCCGATCCCAAGCGGCTGACTTCGACACAAAGATACAAAAATTGATCCCATGGTATGACAGATGTCTCAATTCCAGTTCGGGATATGTTGACAAATAGCGCAACAGTAATTGTGCTTTTTTCTGTAAACGGCCCCAGGGAAAATTACTTTCTGGACGGCCTCGTTATTGTGGTCGAGTGGCCAAAATTTGTATAAGCACTTCTTTTGACATTACTAACATGGTGGAAGAAAAAAAAAATAACTTTTTTATCTGCCCTCATTAGAATGTTTGCTTGTTAGCTGTTTTAGCGGGATAGTATTTTTCCAAAAAAAAAAATACTTCACGTATTTATAAATGGTAAATTTTCGTAAATTTTCATAGGGAATATGGAAGTAAAGAAAATCAACTCACAAAAATATCAATTATAATATTATTAGAAAATTTAGCAAAATGTACGAAAGGTTCCCTATGTGCCCATAGGGTCGAAAACGACCCACGCCAAATTTCTTACACTATTACGCCTCTACTGAACAGAATTCATGACGCCACCTCATGTAATCATATTGGTTACTGCTTGCTCTATGTAATAAGACAATAACAGAACTAAAATGCTTAACAATGAAGTGTCTACTTACATTTCTTTGTTGACGTACACTTAGCGGCAAAAAGAATGGGCCGACTCTTGGTCGATAGAAATGTTAAGTTCTATCGCGCGGTTCACTCGTGTAAACGTAACACAGTGCAAGGCATTGCCGTGGTGTCTCTTCATTGAAAGTCGTCCGTCTATAATATAATAAACCTTACGATCAGTGTGTGGCCCAGTGGTAAGAAGTCTGACATCCGTGCCAGAGGTTGTGAGTTCGTCTCCTGGTACGGTACAATTATTTTTCTTTTATTTTAACTTTTACTTAATTTATTAGTTTAAATGTGAAATGGCATTTGTTAACAAACATCATTATGCCTGCCTTGTAAAAATATTATTGCCCATCACCTGTGAGCTATTAATAGGTGAGACCTGGTCTGTATAAACAAAAATACTTGTTTCACATCCTAAAAAAACGGACGCATATCAAACACAAATAAATAATGAAATTAACAACAACAAACAATTTGTTAATATATTAACAAAACAAGGCTGTGGTGGGGACTAGTATCTCGTCCACAAACCATCTGCGTCAACATCTGCCCTCATTCTGCGCGGCATGGAGTCCACAAGATTATGGAACAGGTCTAAATTCTTGGCCATCTTCTCCCTTGCATCTAGAACTCTGTCCACAATTCCTCAGGTGTCCGAACGGGTGGTTGTTCTGCCCAATTAGAGCGTAGGATCCTTTTGACTGCAGCCCACAAATTTTGAAACGGATTCATATCTGGTGAATTTGGAGGAGGCCAGTCGACTGGTTCGACATCACACCTCCTCGTAAACCATCTTTGAATCCGGTTGGCCGTGTGTATCGGATGATTATCCTGCTGGAATAAAAGTGTTCCTTCTGGATACCGTTTTCGGGCGGAAGGGATCATTACATTTGCCAAAATGTGTTCGTAGACTTCTGCCGTAAACAGACCGTGGATGCGTTCCAGAAGTCCGACCCCATCGTATGATATCCACCCCCATTACGCGACCCTCACGCGAAGCGTGTCGGTGGTTACTCATACAATAAACTAGGGCAGTACTATCATTGCTATTGGAGACAATTACCTCGTCGGAGAAGTGACATTTCTCCAATCAAAGTCCTGTCGGATAGTAGCATACGCTGAATAAGCCATGCGAACCAGGGCAATGAGTTATTGTTTCTGTGCCATCTTCAAGGGTAATGGAGGGACAGAACGTTATATTAACAGATAGCAGTATTGCTTTGAAGAGAGAGGGAGGTTTATTATTTATTAGAGTTTGGGCATATTCTAAGTTATATCGCCACATAATTATAGCTTTGCGAGACACATATGATGGCAAATTTGTAATAAAAAAAAAAGAAGGTTGGGGGAGATTCGAACCTTGAGCTACTACTATCAACGTGTTCAATACACCAATGCCATAACAACTTACGCTACTGCAACTGTTTATGTCAGTTCGGCATAATACATGGTTTGCCTGTTCATATTCGCTCCAGTCGATTTTATATTTATCAATTTTATTATTATTTCACTCTTCAAGGGCCCTGATGTATCTAGAATCAACCCGCCATTCGATTTTATTACATATTTTAACCTCTTAAACAAAATACAGCAAATTTAAATGGTTTAATTATGTGTTATCTAGTGAACTACGGCGTTGACGAGACGAGCATGCACAATGTATGTCTCTGGAACTTAGAAATTGTCGGCCGGCCCATTCTTTTTGCCGCTAAGTGTACATTATAACCAAAATGAAGTGTTACACATTTTCAATTAAAATGCATTGCAGAGAGTTATAACGGAACGATTGCACAAACAAAAGTATTGCCAATGTATTATCGAATAATAATAATGGTGTCCAACCGAAAATTTAAACAAATATTAAAGGAACAAATAAAAATATGATGTGGGTCGTTAACGACCCTGTGGGCATAATATATGGGTAGTGAACTCCAGAGTGTATATACGGAAACGACAAAATTGCTTAACTTGATGCTGCCTATCCCGTTAACTTCAGTTTCTAGTGAACGCGCTATGAGTGCCTTAAAACGAATTAAAACCTACTGTATTTAAGGAATTCGATGACCAACCAGAGACTGTCTAACTTGGGAACTCTAGCTTTAGAGAAGGAACTGCTGTGGCATCTTAGCAAGACGCCTGATTTCAAGACGAGAGTGATAGACATATTTGCTGAAATGAAAGATAGGGGGATTGAACTCATTTACAAGAATGTTGTTTAAGGTAAGTTGTAAGAAAATCTATTTATTTATTTCTCATTTCTCTTATTAAATCCACATAAGTGAATTATATTACTATTTATATTCTGAAAGTATATGTTATTTGGTAGTTCCCCGTTGTCTATCTAGTCTACATTTAAAAATAAAACGAGAGCATGTAGGGTTATAGGTTGTTACAGGGTTTGTCCTAGTTTTAAACAGCAGTCATTAATATAATATTGAACACAGATCTGTAGGCTATACGTCGAAAACAAAATTCCATACATAATAATATGATTGAAATAGGTTAAATAAAAATTAATTATCTGTCTACCCACTTACTTAGTACACGCTTTGCCACTGCATATATGATGGCAAATTTGTAATTAAAGAAAAAAAGAATGTAGGAGATTCGAACCTTGAGCTAACTCGTTCAATAGACCAATGCTGTAACGACTTACGCTACTGAGACTGTTAATATCGTTTTGACATAATATGTGGTTTTCCTGTTCTTATTCGCTTCGGTTGATTTTGTATTTATGAATTTTATTATTATTTCACTCTTCAGAGGCCCTGATGTATCTAGAATCAATCCTCCATTCGATTTTATAACATATTTACAGCAAATTTAAATGGTTTAATTATATGTTACCTGGTGAACTACGGTTTGACGAGACAAGCATGCGCAATGTTATATATCTGGAACTTAGAAATTGTCGGCGGCTCATTCTTTTTGCCGTTAAGTGTACGTCGATAAAAAAACCAGAAAGACAACAAAAAATACCAGGTACCGACTATTTAAGCACGGTGGTGGTAGCATCATGGTGTGGGGATGTTTTTCTAGAAGTAAAGTTGGTCCTCTAGTCCAAATAGAAGGGAATATGGATCGTTTCTTGTACAGTGACCTTTTTCCACATGGGAGGAAGAATATGCCATTGTCAGCAGGACAATGTTCCAAAACACACTTTCAGCCATTTAAAAAAAATTCTTTGCAGATGAAAAAAAAAAATCACACTTCTGGATTGGCCAAGCCAGAGTCCAGATCTTAATCTTACTGAATAACTCTGGATTAATTAATTGGATCGACGTGTTCGTCGTAGAAGTTACTCAAATAAGGATCAGTTCTTTGATGTCTTATTGGAAGAATGGTCACAACTTCCACTCGAGCGACTGCAAAATCTAGTGGATTCAATACCAAACAGATGTGCTGCTGTGATCAAAGCTCGGGGGTTTGTAACGAAATATTGATTTTTTTCTCAGAATCCAGAATATTTTTATTTATTATTACATACTTGGACTTACAAATTACTTTTGATCCAGAAGAATTTTCAATTTTCTTTTTACGCACGATAACTGTGTTTAAACTAAATATACCTATTTTCGTACTAAGTGGATTAGAAATAGGCCTGCATACTTTTTAATTATCCACTGACATTTTTTTCTATTCAATACTTATCTTTATGTAATTGTGACATATGCTTTCTACAAAATAATTTTGAGCGCTACTGTATGCATCAGCTGGCGATCACAAAATAATTTTAATCAATGTAAGTAATGTAATGTATCCAATAATCAAAGTATACAATACGCCACTTCGCACCACACGATAAACCTCATAAAATAATTTATATAGTAACGTATACATTAAAGAAAGTACTCCAAACAACACGAAGAGATAGAAAGCTCGAAACGTCGTGAAATTAAATTATGGTTTATTTAGCGATGCTCGCAACTGCCGAGGTTATATATTTAAGCACACTTAAATGCCATCGACCTGGGCCGGGATCGAACCCGCAATCTAGGACATGGAAGGCCAGCGCTATACTAACTGCACCACTCAGGGCGACAACGTCGTGAATTGTATTAATCAAACAACAATGAAAAAGTCCAAATCTCGTCTCTTATTTTAATATTACTGGTACTTTATGTTGTAAAATTTTTGTGTGTACCCTTCGAAATCAAATTGTGAAATATATATTTTAGCTAGTTTATTTCATATTTATATGAATTTTCTCAACTGCAGAAACCTGAAGCTGCCGCAAATATTTTCTATCATTTTATGGGCCAATAAAGTATGACCTGCCTCTTTTCACGTAGAATACGTTTTTCCCCACAACGAGTTTCGGCATCCGTTCCGGGACCAGTGATGAAACAAAAAAATGTGTAGCCCTAATTTCAAATGTTTACTATAACAATACCATAAGTCACAGACGAATGCTAATCTTATTAGTAGTTAAGTCATGAACAAATAAAACTTGTCTGACCACGCTCAGTGACACATCTACCCTCGTTACGGGCATTAGGCACCGAAGTTACGCATAGAATTAGCCCTGCCGCGCGACCTCTCAGTAATATCTCAGTATCGAGAGCAGCTACAGGTCTGTGTTATCACTCGTTTGATCTGTGATTGCGAATTCTGTAAAATTAAAGTGATTACTAGATACATAAGATGCACTTTGAGTGAAAGATTTGAGCTGGAACTAATTTCGGAATGTCGCTTCCTGCGAAGAGAAAATATGGCCTTCATTAATTAGGTAGGGCCTACTTCTTTTATCATGGACCCATATTCTTCATTTGTGAACCGATACAAAAATAAAACATTCAGAACAACACAACACAACTTAACTGTAGTATCATTCCCGAAACTAGATAGCGTATTCTACATGCTGGTGTACCTATCCCTGATAATGTCATTCGAAGTTAAAATTTAGAGAGCAGATATTGTTGTTCCGATATTGCCGTGAAGAACGCTGCATGTTGAAACTTGAAAGTTATCGAAACGTCAAATACTGATTTCAGTCTCGTTTCATCTGTCATCAAGCATAGAATCTAATTTCCTTATTATAGGCTATTTAAAGAGCTAAATGAATGATAGAAGAAGTAAATTTGAGACACCTTAAAAACTTCTAACAGCTTCACACAGCACGATTCTCATTAATGTGCTGCACATCATCTTCCAGATTTTTTACTGCAGATTTCATATTAATGGTTTCCGCAATTCCGGTGCACAATATTTCGGTAATTCCTTTTCCTTGATACTTTGCGAACATTCTGTCACTACTCCTCGTGGTAATGTAGAATCGTAGAGTGTTACTGTAGGCCTACCTATTTGCCACGTATTGAACTCGGAACTTCGCAGAAATGCACAAATTATAGGTAAGAAATTTCTGTCAGGCTCTTCTATCTTTTCGGTTATGATCATTCAATTACACGCGCGCACATATTAACTTATACAGTGTTTTAATTCTGCTTTCACTAAACCCATTCTTACAAACTGTCAAAGCGTTCATACTCTATTATCATTAACACCACAACATTGATCTCCAGGCATGTTCCAGCAATCTAGCTTCTCAAATTCGTTTTATTCAAAATGATGGCTTTGTTTTTATAGGATATACCTACATGTCCACACCTGTGGAGTAACGGTTAGCGCGTCTGGCCACGAAACCAGGTGGCCCGGGTTCGATTCCCGGTCGGGGCAAGTTATCTGGTTGAGGTTTTTTCCGGGGTTTTCCCTCAACCCAATATGAGATAAAGCGTTGTAAAATAACCTACTTAAAAAAATATATATATTTTATTGCTATTTGGCAATCAATTATTTTAATGTAGTTTCATTCATTATTATCCTATTGCTTCCTTGGATTCATGATCGAGTAATTTGTATCAAGCAAGGGATCTGAAAAGCTTCATTTCTGGTTCTTCTACGAATTCTATTTGTCAGTTTCTGAACCTGTAACAGTACACAGGCTGCCGCAGTTTCTTGTTTTATAGAGTTATTATTTTCTTATTTTCATTTCATTTATTTATTTTATTCCATAGATCTTACATGAGCAATGAAGCTTTAAGATGTGGAACATGTCAACATTTTACAATATTACAATTACAATTTTTACAAATTTTTATAGTTTTACAATTTAGTAATTTTCTACAATTTTTACAATTTTGTACAATTTTTTTACATTTTTTTACATTTTTTTACATTTTTTACATTTTTTTTACATTTTGGCGAGATGTAGTGAGATGAGATGAGGTCCGAGGATTCGCCAAAATATTACCCGGCATTTGCCTTTTCGGTGGGGGAAACCTCGGAAAAACCCAACCAGGTAATCAAATCAAAGGGGGTAATCAAATCAAAGGGGTTGATGTCAAGGACTCGCCATAGACCATCCGGCTTCAGTCCCACGGCTGGGGAAAACCTCCGAAGAAACCAAAGTCCAAAGGGGGGTCCAACCCAAGCCCGAACGCAGCTCCGGATCAGCAGCCCAGCGAGTCTGTCGACTGACCAACATCGATGGCTCTATTAAAAGTATACAATACATAGCCAATCAGATTATTAAATTTACAAACGCAAACGATCATTCATAAGTTGAGCTATATTATAATACAAAACAATTTTATTAAATTTAAGGCATAAACAATTCAACCAGTTGTGATATACAGAAATTGATAATACATATCATGCAAACTACTTCAAATTACAAACACAAACAATTTATCAGTAGAGCTATATAGATTACTATTCAATATAAAGCATATACAATTCATCGGCCAAATCTATACAAATATATACAATACAAAGTAGCATACTTTCATTAAGCTATACAAATTTGTGCAATTAATATCAAGTAGATTAATTCAATTTATAATCATAAACAATTCATCAGTTGAGCTATACATATTACCATTCAATTTACAGTAGGTCTGTATACAATTCATCAGTAGAGCTACACTGACTAGTAATCATTTAAGAACATATACAATTCATCAGCCAAACTATACAAACATATACAATCAAATTAGTTCAATTTACAAACTTATTTTCGTTAAGCTATACAATTCATATGAAGTAGATTAATTCAATTTATAAGCTTAAACAATTCATCAGTTGACCTATACAGTATACTATTCAATTTACAGTACATACAATTCATCAGTTATGCTAAACAAAAAATACAATACATAGTAAACAGATTAAGTCAATATAAAAACATATTTTAGTTGAGCTATATAAAATTGTACATGTACTTCTTCAATAGAGTTTGTTTCAAAGAAGTTTAAATATAAGAAATATATTATGATGTTTACGTCGTGAGGTAAGCTACATAACAAAACTACATCCGAAATAGTTAATAATACAAGTTGGAGCAAAATGTATGGTACAAAAAGAACAATGAATTATAGAAGAATGTTTGCATACCTACCTAGAAATGCAGTTTATTTGGAAAAAAAATGTACACATTTTGCCATTTACTTCAATACCAACAGATGCTTTTTTTTTTTAATTACATCCGGTAAATTCCCTCCTTCATTCACTTCACAAGTGTGTAATCGATTCAGGAAACTATCCATCACACGTGCCAGCATGTCATGCAGAATGGCTGCAATTTCATCATGGATGGAAGCCTGTAATACCGCATTTAGTTCCTTGCGAGTGGAATAGACTATCTCTTTGAGGTAGCTCCAAAGAAAGAAATCTGGAACAGAAAGTCTGGGGATCTGGAGGGCCAATGGATTTGTTTATTTATTCTTGTGTAGTTAAGGTCTCTCTTCCACATCACCACAAATACAAATACAATAATATAAATAAAAAGAAAAATCACACTATAAACAAAGTAAAGCCACACAAAAATACACACAGGTTGCAGCCACACAAACTTTAGATGAGTGATTAAGTATCGTAATTAATTATATCCTAATATACTAACATAAACAATTTTAATCTAAGTAAAAAACAAAAATCAACACTTCTAGCAATACCTAAAATGCATTAAATAAAACAACATTTTCCAATTTAATTTTGAATTGTGATAAAGTCCAGCAGTCCCTGACGTCATTAGGTAATGAATTCCAGAGGCGAGGTATTTCTATAGTGTAGAAAGATGAGTATAAAGGCGTTCTGTGTTGAGAGATAGAAAGAAGTGCTTGATGCCCGTTTCAAAGAGTTTTAAGAAATTGAAAGTGCGATAACAGATAATTCGGAGTAGAACTATGCATGATTCTAAACAGAAGAGACAGTGAATATATTATTCTTCGTTCCTTCAGACGCATCCATGAAAGTAACTGGAGCGAAGGTGTTATATGGTCAAATTTTCGAGTATTGCAAATTAATCATATGCACATATTATGAACACGTTGTAGTCTCTTAGCTAAGAGTGAACTTATATTAGTTAGCAAGAAATCGCAATAATCAAAATGGGGCATTAGAAGCATCTCAATAAGATTCTTTTTGGTGGATGTCACCAAAGCAAAAAATGAGTCGGCCCAAACACACCTGTTGCAAACTGTTTATGCTGATATTGGCTGTGTAGGCAGTAGCCCCATCTTGCTGGAATCATGTGTCAAGATGTCCTATCCTTCTTAATTCAGGTACCAGGAAGGTGTTGAGCATTTGAAGATATCGTTCTGAATTAACTGTAATGATTCTACCCTTGGAATCGTCGAAAAAGTATGTGCCATTAATCCAAATCTGGCTACATCGCACCACACTGTAACTTTCATAACGCAACTGAAGGTTGGTGTCTGATCAATACCGTAAGTTTTGCTTGTTGACAAATCCGGTTAAGTGGAAATGTGCTTCATCCGACATAAGCAAATTAGGCAGAATATTGTTCTCAGCAATCATTTCTTGAAGTTGTGCACAGAATATTATTTTCATCTGTCGGTCAATTAGACATAACTCATGAACAACTTGCAGCTTATAAGGATGGAATTTCAATTTCAAATCTGCGTTCAATATCCAGTGAAGCGATCGCCGGCTGATTTGCATTGTCAGCTAATGTTGACAGGCTGAACGCTGTGGACTTCACTGCATTTCTGCTCGATTGACATTCTCAAGCGTTCGGACAGTTCTTGGCCTACCTCACGATTTCTTATTTTTCACTATTCCATGTTCCCTCCAAGACTGGACTCATCGCACAATTATCTGTCTGTCAGGAACACGATGACAATGTCCTTGGTGAAAGAAATGCTGAACTGCGATTACACTATTTAAACGAATAAAAGCTTTCACAACCTGAGTGGGTATTTGTATGGACCACTAATTCATCACAAATGAAATGGTAAACTTCCTGAAATAAATAATTCCAAAGCTGCCGTTGCTATGTACTGCTATGCAGCATTGTATTATGTAATTGTACCATACATTTTGCTCCACCTTGTAGTTCTAAACAGTTACTACGGATACTCTTTTATTATTATTATTATTATTATTATTATTATTATTATTATTATTATTTTACACCCAAGATATTTTATCTTAAAATATGTTTCTTACATTTTCTTCGCAAATATTTACCTATTCACTTGTAAACATACAAAATACTTTATACATCTTGATTACACAACTTTTAACACTATATCACTTCGGAAAATGTATAATGTGTCTTTCACGCATTAACAGGTAATAAAATTTAACATGTGAAAGACACATAAGTTTTCCGAAAATACTTTAACTTTATTTTCATAGCTGGATATGATGACCTGACTGTCTGAAAATATAAGCATGTCTGTAGATGTTTTTGCATTCTGATTCTATTCAGTATTTTATTCACTAAATATTTTGTGTCTTTAAAAGTTGACATCTTTAAACATTCATAATTTCATGTCCTATGCTCCTGTATTTTTCATAATAAACTTTATATTTTTAAGATAAAACACATTGATGTAAATAAAAATTGTATTAATGCACCAGTATTTTAACGAAATTTGTTTACTAATATAGATCATGCATTGTTTTCATAATGTCATTTTTGTTTAATTTTCAGGAAGTATTCTAAGTGCTTTCCTCTGGGGTGCGTTGGCAGACTGTGTGGGAAGAAAGAATGTCATTGCAACCACTTTAGCAGCAGACGCAATTATCACTCTCATTTGTAGTCTCTCTCAGACATTCTCCCTTCTTGCAGTTTTCAGGTTTCTCAACGGTTTCTTGTGAGTATTGCTCTTTATGTAGGCCTACATTTCTCAGAGTATAACTGAAAATAACGAAAAATACAACAGCATCATAGGCCAGTCTGAGGTCAATTTTTTTGTACTGTATCTCTTTTTTAATTTCTTTCTCTCTCAATTACCTGTTTTTATCGGGGGGGGGGGGTCTATATCCATCTTTGAAGGGAGTTTATAGTTTCAGTTTCTCTGATTGTCTTTTTCTGCATGCTTTTATTCTCTCTCCCTCCCTTGTTACAAGTCTTTGATTTTTCTCGCTTTTTTTTTTTTTCGTATGCCAATTTCTGTTTTTGAATTTCTATGTGCCCCTGATAAAATTCCACATATCTTCTTTCCTCGACTAAATTTAAAATAGTACTTCAGGAATGAGTGTTAGCTACAACTCTTGGGAGTTTAATTCAACTTTAAATATGTTTGTTGCAGCTGTTTCAATTGGATCATGCTTTTACTGAATAAGAACAGACAATTTATAGACTTGTTAAACTTCATCTTTAAAAGACTTTAGATACATATTTCACCATTATCTATGTAAAAATAAGTAGTATAGATAAGTAGTTTACCCATAACAAAAACTAACACCCTAGCATACGGCTTGGTGAATTAGGGTTCTTTTCCGCGAATATTTAATAATAATAATACTGAATAAGAACAGAAGTTTGTATACACTTTTAAGATTAGCCTATATTGAGACATTTAAGTAAACTCCTTGATGCTTCGAGGCTAGGTTAACATATATTTGTCTTCCTAGGTCAGGAGCTCCTGCCAGCTTGATATTTGCTTACCTTGGAGAATTTCACACTCATCAAAACAGCAACAAGAACATATGTTACGTAGGTTTCTTCTGGACTCTTGCCTGGATGTTACTTCCAGGTACAGTACCCAATAATAAATGGAATGGCATGGCATGGCATGGCATGGCATGGCATGTCATCTCATCATGTCAATTTGCATAGCTGTTAAACTCTAAATAATAGTTTGCTATATGAACGATAATGTAAAACCACGAAGTATCTCTATTATTGGGTTGATACAAAAGTTCGTAGGGATTTTCTGCTGTGATAAAAGTTTTAGAGATGAATAGAAGACAGAAATTAATCAGTAATATATTCTCCTACATTATCTCTGACTCCTGCCAACACTAGGGTCATTTTTCGATTCCACATCTGAAGAAATCTGCTGGTTTGCAGTTAAAAAAGTCAAGCCAAGTTTGTAAAGCATCTACGTTATCAAAGGAGTTCCCTAGAAGTTTGTTGAATAGGGCATGGAAAAGATGGAAATCTGAGGGCTCAAAATCGGAAGAATATGGGGGATGTGGAATCACCTCCTCACCAAGCTTCCCGATAGCTGCTTTTGTCATGTTAGTGTGTGATTATTGTTATGAGACTGTGAACTCTGACTGATGAATATCTGGTAGGGGAGTATATACTCATAATATGGTTAAAGTTTTGTATGCAGTATTATATTTCTCCATATGCTGACTACTTCATTAGTTCTTTAGTTTTTTTAATCCAATCTCCTCCACAATATTTTCCTATTTTGTGTTAAATTAATTAATAAAAACTATTTTGTTAGTTCATGAATGTCACGCATACATTTCAAGATTCAACAATGTTGTAAATCTTAGTTAAATGGTTTCCAGCAAATTTTCGTCCTCCATTATTTATTTATTTATTTATTTATTTACTTATTTATTTATTTATTTAACCTGGTAGAGATAAGGCCATGAGGCCTTCTCTTCCCCTCTACCAGGGGATTACAACTACAATATTAAGAATACAATTACAATTATAATTACAATTAATATTAAATTTACAAATACAATAAAAATCAAAATACTAAAAGATTAACTGATTAATAAAAGCTAGACAGTTTATTGTAAAAGTTAAGAAGAGAGAAGCATTCCTTTTATTGATTAAGTAAAAATTAAACCTACTCTACGCAGTAAGAAAATGCTTAATAAGTTTGCTTTTGAACGCTACTAAATTCTGACAATCTCTGATGTCATTGGGTAGGGTATTCCACAAGCGAGAGAGTGAGATTGTTTATGATGATGAATACGATGATGTCTTATGTGTTGGTATGGCTACACTCCTTAGAAAAGTTTTGATCTTCTTTAAGTATGAAAAACAACTTTCGGCTTCAAAGCTAATCTTGGGGTTGGCAAATGTTGCCTTCAGAAGTCTTTAAACTTCACCAAAGCACTTCAACAGATTATTCTTTATAAAAAAAAACACGTAAGATAGGGACCTATGTATTTTTTTTTTTTTTTTTTTCATTTCTTGGATATCATCCATTCTAAATAAGATTTGTGGTGGTTTTCATTTTTATAAAAGAATGGTAGCATTTAACTTCATTCTCTGAAACTCCTTCAGACAAATTTCTTCTATATTTTGAAAAGTTGCCACTATTCAGAAAGTTTGCAGAGAGAAAATGCCCAGTAAACTCAGATCTCTCTATAACTTATTTTTGACACAGTAAAATTGAGGGGCTGGGTGCAAGAAGGGCATTTTAGAGGATGTGCCCTTTTTGAGTAAAATGCTTTGTGCTCTCTGATCTGTTATGCATATGATCACCAAATTGTAGTTCAATACTGTGATCATAGAAGTCAGGAGTACCCAAAATGTAAAGTCGTGCATAGAGCACATTATTACAGTTTGAATTTTCAACATCAATTTTCTCAAAACTTGCTCGTGATCTGAGCATATGCTGTAATCTTTGGTATCTCTGGAACAGAATCACCATCCAATTATCTTTTACTGCATTCATTGTGTCACGTTTTCTCTCATCTTTTCCATCTCATTTATAAATTAATATACTGCAGCTTCAACAGATACACGTTAGGAATTATTTTCTGCAAACTATAATAATGCAACATGACTAGAAAATTAAAGGCAGAAACTAAAATCAGGTTAAACCATTTGAAGTTAATGTCCTTTAGTCTAGTTGTTAGTGTCTGGCTCTTCTCGTCTCCTTTATTATTTTCTATGCATCAATTACAGACTTTTGTTTTCATAAAAAGTGAACATAGCCCTTCAGTTGGACCTTCATGTGGTGGCTGAACAAGTTTTGTGACCATCAATTTCATCAAGAGAGAAAAAGTTTGGTACCGGTAGCGTTTCAAAAAAGTAATTTTTATGTTGTTGTTAGATGCATGTGATATGATTAAATACAATAATATTGCTAGTTGGCATAAAATGCACAAAGTAGGCCTAGGGTTACTCGGTTTAAATGTGTCTCTCAAGGCTGCTATACCTGCCACTCATCACACTAGCTACATCGTAGCTTTGAGAAATCACTTTGTTTTTCTTTTCCACTACATCTTGTGTTAAAACACTCTCAACGTTTTCAGTCAATGTCACGACATCATGTCCTGAAGGGCTAGCAAATAACCAGAATGCTGTCATTCAAAATGTAGTGCAAGACAGTTGCTTGCTGGATTCTGATACACATCTGCAGTGGTGTCAGCAATAACAGATACAAAAATCTGCTGCAAAAATTTTGTTTAATATGTGGTGATGATTGATATGAACCTAAGGTAGGACAGAGGACAGAGTACCTTTATTCACTGGTCCTAGTCTTTCCTAAGATTGAGCTGAGATACCATGCAAGATCTTTGATATTGATGATTAGGGTGTATCAAAAGAAAGAAATTTTTGAAAAATGAAGGTGGCTAGTGCAGAAAAGTTGCGACTTGTGGCAGAAAGACTGCAGGAGAAAGAAAATTAAATTTAATCAATATCTTGTGTCTCCGCATCAATACTGAAGATTCGAATTTATAACGCATACTTGTAAAAATTATTATAACGGCAGTCCTCATACCTATACAACTACCCCCCCCGTCAACCAGATGTTTTAAACGTTAGCAAAGAGAAGCATCTGGCATCAGTATCTTCTTGTGGAGTGCGAGAAGAGAGGGATGCTGGCAGTCAGGGTAGCGTCTGCCCAGCAGTCGTATTTGGTAAGCTGTTGTTCCTGTGATATAGTGTACCATATCATTGGTTTAGTGGTACCTGCAATAGTTCTTATGCATCGTGTTGTCATGAGTGGAAAAAATAATTCTGTACTCGCCGTACCTACTGCTGAGAGTCCCTTGTTCGGTACACCAGGACCGATAAGAGAGTCGCAACTTCCAACCTATAAGGATGTGATAACACACTTTCTTTGCATCAGACAGTTAAAGACAAACGAACTAGGTGGAAAACACCTTTCAGTAAAAGACATTGCTCATGCTACTGCCGACAAACTTATCGACGTTTGGAAAACAGCAAGCCTTCCTATCAACAGCAAGTGTAGAGTAGTGGAAATGATAAAATTGTATCATAGTAAATATCAGAATATTCTGAAATCGCACAAACGAAGTGGACCAACCTCAAGGGCGCATGAGCAACCTTTTATTAATAAAGGTCGAAAATTGTTTGATATATGCACTTGTAAGTTCTCGGACCCCGACAGACTCTGTGAATGTGAGTTAAGTAGAAAAGAACCATCGATAGAACTATCCTTTCTAAAGACCAGAGAAATGAACGAAATATGATGATTGGTAATATCGACATTGTGACGACCAAGACACTATTTAAGAGTGAATATTAATTTGTCTTCTCCATGCAAATGAGCTTCGACTCGGCCATCTAATGAAACATTTCGCTGGTATCACTACAGGTCCAGGAACACGTTCTGAACCTATCAGAGAAGAGTTACTCTATTGTGAGACAAAATCAGTGGCGAATTTCAAAGCTCTTGAAGTACCCTGGATCAAAAAATTAACGTGGAACGGCTCTCCAGTTTTAGTACTGACCAGGAGTAACTCCTAGGGCTCTGTCAAGCCGTTCATTCTGGCCATTGTCCGATAGAGCTTGAAAGGAAGAAACCAGGGCCAGTTGTTCAATCTCGATAGCTTACAACTGCTTGTAGGATTCTCCGCTTGTATGTGAGCCGTAGGAATCCTTCACATAATTTAGTGTGCATAGCTGAGAAATGCCATGCTTCGGAACGAAGTCTGTCAACATTTGACACCAGAGTATATTACTAAGGATGGGTGGAGGGATGGGGCTCAAAGAACAGCCACCTCCTCGTAGTGAGCCCTGGGTTATTTCTGAGCGTAAATTTAAAGAAATAGGCGAAGAGCTGCACTACAAAAAAAGATTTGAAAACAGGCATAGAGCATTACACTCGCAAAACTTTAGAGCAGATGCGGAGACACAGGATATTGTCGAATTACTATTTTCTTTTTTTCTACGCTCTTTCTGTCACAAGTCGCAACTTTTCCGCACTAGCCACCTTCATTTTTCACAAAAAATTTTTTTTCGATACACCCTATTGATGATGCTACAATCAAGACTGTACATTCATGGCAAAAAACCACACCCTGCACGAGGTGGCTGTTAATACAAAAGGTGGCGGATCTATACTTCGTAGATGATAAAATAACCAGGTACATATTTTCTCGATATATGAACTACCAGCTTAAGGATGAAATCCACAATGGCAGGAATGGTAAAGGAAGAGTACCTGAATTCGGCATGACTGGCAGAAGTGGTAGTCCTCACGATGGGGCTAGTTCATGAGGAAAGCGTGTCTGTGAGTTTAAGTTGATGCCTCAACAGCAGACTTACTCAACGACTTGCTGGTCTCCTGTCTTGAGAAAAATTCTAGGGACTCGTAACATGATCAAAACCCTGACTTCACAGAGAGACAAGCATTCTGGAATAAGTGAACAATTGAGTTGGAATGTGAGGGCTCTTGCTAAAAATGTTTGAACATGTCTGAGCAAGTTTTTGTACATTTCCAGGTCATTTGGTTTCTTTTGTATGGACTATAAAATTTTTTCTTTGTCAGAAGAGAGCCAATTGTTGATCCATAGGTTTATAAAATGAGACTTTACTGAAGCAAAAACACTGGATAGAGATTATCACTTCAAGAGGTCTTGGTTGCAAATATGTTGCCTGTTTTGCAATATTATCGACTTTCTCGTTTCCAGGTATCACTATGACTAAGTATCCATTGATATGTTATTTTCTTTTGGAGTTTTTTTAGTTTACCTAGTTGTTTCTGAATTGGAATAATTCTATATGCATAGAGGTTTGGTACATATTTAATTATATTAAATAAAGCCCCCTTGGAGTCGGTAAGTATGCAAATAGATTTTTCAGAAATTTGAGTAACACACTGAAGAGCAGCATCAATAGCTAGCAATTCAGTGTCAAGACTGGAAGAGGACGAACATGGTATGAAATAACTTTCTTGATATTTTGGAATAGAATACCTTACCCCTGACGTCCCATTATTAAGATTTAGATATCCATCTGTGTAAAATTGAAGGTGATCCTTATATGTCCTGCAGAGTAGTTCCATGGCATCTAACTTAAGAATGTATGGAGGATCATTTTTGGAATGATTTCCTGGAATTTGTGAGCTATGTTTTGGAATCACCTATTTCCATGGAGGAATTTCGTTCACAACTGGAGTTTTAGCAATGAGTGTGTCTGTGATATAGATTGGTATTTCTTCTTTGTTTATTTTATAGAAATTACACAGGATATTATCTGACAGTTTGAAGAACATTTGAGATCTGGATGAGGCTTGCAATTTTAAATGTATTTTTAGATCCTTTAATATTTTTTAATAGTATTTTTAATAAATAATAAATGTTCACAAAGATTTACTACATACACTTCACTGCATCTGAGCAATAGCTGAACTTGCTACTGCCACACTGATATACTGATGTCGTGAAAATTGGACTGCACTGTACCACTACACTTGAGATAAGAGATTCATTCCGAGCAGTAGTCTTCGCTGCCACCGGTAATCATTCGTCAGACAAGAAATATATTTTTTTTTTTTTTTTTTTTTGCAATATTAACTCAACTGCTGGTCTGTTATTAAAAATCGGTTAGTCTTTTTTATTATTATTTGTGCTACTTTTTATAATAATATGAATGTTACAATACTTCTCGCATAAAATATTTAATAAATCAAATTTACTTCAATGGTGAATATCTCGGAAACATATTTTTGTCAGTTGGTCTCTTATTGCGTAACTATGCCCAATTATTGTATATTCGCAGTTTATCCACAATAAATTGTGGAAAATAAGACATTCATCCTTGTA
Source organism: Periplaneta americana (assembly GCF_040183065.1). Lineage (NCBI taxonomy): Eukaryota > Metazoa > Arthropoda > Insecta > Blattodea > Blattidae > Periplaneta > Periplaneta americana. The sequence goes on along the minus strand of NC_091131.1, from coordinate 130,541,582 downwards.
CATGCCCATTCTGTTATCTGAATGGTACCAGTAACGTGTTTATTGCAGGTTTGGCTTGGCTTGTGATACCCCAGTCCTGGAGCTACCAAGTTCCAGGATTCACATATAATTCATGGAGGATCTTCGTAGCAATGCTGGCAGTTCCCAGTACCCTCGGTGCTCTAATACTACTCTGCTTCCCTGAGAGTCCCAAGTACCTGTTGGCTGTTGGAAAGCATCAAGAGGCCTTACTTGTTCTCAGCAAGATGTATACAGCTAACACAGGCAATCCTCCTTGTGAATATTCAGTAAGTACACCAACAAATATAAATGATAAACTTTATACGTTAAATAGTGAAATATGTAGAGAGAATAATATTCAG